>NW_027837551.1:0-267 GCF_054177405.1 Leptonychotes weddellii
TTTATCAGATATACTTGATTTGTGTTTAGATCATTACAGTTGAAAGAGTAGATTCATACTTAAAATCTTTTAAAAAAAAAGATGGAAGGGTGCTTGGTTGGCTCAGTGGATTGAGCGAGTGATTCTTGATCTCAGGGTTGTGAGTTTGAGCCCCATGTTGGGTGTAGGATTACTTAAAAATAAAATCATTAAAAAAAAAAGTAGATTCAGATATACAGATTTTTCCACGCACATATATGTGAGCTAAAAACTCCTAGTGAGACATCT
>NW_027837552.1:0-267 GCF_054177405.1 Leptonychotes weddellii
CAACTAGTTACTGATTAAGAGTGATGAGGCCTGAATAAGACCTACAGCCTTGGGCCACACTGTTTAAACTTTCCTGCTGAAACTCAATCAAGTAGCCATTTCTAATATCTTTTTCAAGAGTTGCATTTGTAGAAGGTGGGTAATTGAGAGGTAACCACAGGTTGCTCTGCTGTGGTTTCTTTCTTTCTTTCTTTTCTTTACTTTCTTTCTTTCTTTCTTTCTTTCTTTCTTTCTTTCTTTCTTTCTTTCTTTCTTTCTTTCTTTCTT
>NW_027837553.1:0-267 GCF_054177405.1 Leptonychotes weddellii
GAAAAGTCCCTTAGACTCCATGGTGTATTTTGAGTTGGAAGTTGACTGCCCAACACTTATTTTCTTTTATCAAAGATTCCAAATGTAGTTAAAAGATAAATTATTCTGCTTATGGTTTTCTAATGATGAGATAATCATTACGAGTACATTGTTGTTATATTTTTTTTATTTTTTATTTTTTATTTTTATTTATTTATTTTTTTATTTATTTTTTTTTTTCAATTTTTTTTTTTATTCTTATGTTAATCCCCATACATTACATCATTA
>NW_027837554.1:0-267 GCF_054177405.1 Leptonychotes weddellii
AACAGGAGCTGTCCCCCTGTGTTGATATCACGGGGAGAGAAATGGAGGATTGCATACCCTAACATCCGTTTCCTCTTCTGCTGATCTCCCAGGGCCCTCCAGTAGCCAAATCCAGCCCAAAACCAGAGGGTAAAGACAGTTGTGGATACAGCCCATCTAGGTCAGCTCACGGGGCTGAATCATTGGACAGAGAACTGATCGAGAAGGCCAAAGGGAAGGACCACTTGCACATTTAGCTGCAAGACGGTCTGGGAAATGTATTTCCTA
>NW_027837555.1:0-267 GCF_054177405.1 Leptonychotes weddellii
CCACTGTGAACGTGGAGAATGAGATGGATAAACTTCTGTTATGGTAAGCCACTGGGATTTGAGGGTTCTTTGTTGTTACAGCATAAGCTAGCCCACCTGACTAGGGATGGTTCCCCTTCTTACAGTGTGGCATATGCATTCCTAGGAAACAACAAAATAACCATTCTTCCCTGATACGTTCTAAAACCAGTCGGTGAAAGTTTGATAAGAAATGGAGATTTAGGGGCGCCTGGGTGGCTCAGTTGGTTAAGCGACTGCCTTCGGCTC
>NW_027837556.1:0-267 GCF_054177405.1 Leptonychotes weddellii
ATAAAATAATTTTTTTTTAAAGATTTTATTTATTTATTTGAGAGAGAGAATGAGATAGAGCATGAGAGGGGGGAGGGTCAGAGGGAGAAGCAGACTCCCCGCCGAGCAGGGAGCCCGATGCGGGACTCGATCCCGGGACTCCAGGATCATGACCTGAGCCGAAGGCAGTCGCTCAACCAACTGAGCCACCCAGGCGCCCAAGCCTCCTATTTCTGTTTTAGCTCTAGCACCCTACACCTAGGACCAGTAGGTACTCAACTGTTTAGA
>NW_027837557.1:0-267 GCF_054177405.1 Leptonychotes weddellii
GTGTGGCATTGAGAGGTCTGTACATGTCCCGAAGCCCAAGTGGCCGCCTCCTCCAGAAAAAGCCCTCTTAGAAAACAGAAAGGACGATGTTAATTCTGCATTTCCCCTGCACTCTCCAGCCACAGGACTTTACCCTGCTCAGATTTACCTGACTCTCACTTTCTGTTGAGCATCTCTTCCGCAGCAGAGATCGAAAGAAGCCCCTTGGAGGAAACACACACGCAGACAATTAGTGATTCATGCCATTTCCTTTGCCTCTCACAATGT
>NW_027837558.1:0-2269 GCF_054177405.1 Leptonychotes weddellii
GATGGGTATTGAGGAGGGCACATTCTGTATGGAGCACTGGGTGTTATGCACAAACAATGAATCATGGAACACTACATCTAAAACTAATGATGTAATGTATGGGGATTAACATAAGAATAAAAAAAGAAAAAAGAAAAAAGAAAATAGGCCAAAGCATTAGCAGTAAGATTCGTTGTTAGGAAATGGAAATCCCTTCATGAATAGAAATTTTAATGGGAAGTCAAGGGAAGTTGTTAATGGAAGATTTCTGAGATAATAAAAATTGATAAAGATCATCTTACAGTTCAGTATAAAAGGTTTGAGTGATATTTGGATTCTTTTCAATTTTCAAAGTTTTTATTTAAATTGCAGAGTCAGGGATAAAGAAGATGGTGGAGGAGAAGGGGACCCTATTTCAACCAGTCCCCTGAATTGAGCTGGATATCTACCAGACCACTCTGAACACCCACGAAATCAGCCTGAGATGTAAGAAGATATATCTGGTTTTCCAAAATGGCTGTACCAACTTGCATTCTCCGTTTCTGTCTTTGCTGCTATAAACTGCAGTGTCCTGGGTTGTGTGCTCCTCATCAATGCTCCCAGTCCTCTGCACATCAGGTCAGGTCTCTGCCCTTTGTGGTTCTAAAACCGCCAGCCACCCCCAGTTTGCATGCATGGCCCTGCCACTCTGGGTTTCTGTCCGAGGGCTTCCCTAAAAGTCCTTTCCCCATCACTACCTGTCTATGAGTCTGTGCCCCGCCCCCAGCATGGGAGGCTATCGCTCACCGGTGGTCCATGATCCTGATGGCTCCCACCCCTTCTGTTTATCCTCCAATATCTACCCGGAGAATCATGGCTCCCCCTTCGTACCTCAAAACCAAATGCCTGTGATATTCTGTAGAGATCCAGATCTATCTTCTTACATCTCAGGCAGATTTTGTGGGTGGTCAGAGTGCTATGGTAGATACCCAACTCAATTGCAGGTACTGGTTGGTATAGGGTCCCATACTCCTCAGCTATCTTTTCCCCTGTCCCACCACCACAGCAACTTCTTTAGAGACACATCTCCAAAGGCAAGGGAAACAAAAGCAAAAATGAACTTTTGGGACTTCATCAAGATAAAAAGTTTCTGCACAGCAAAGGAAACAGTCAACAAAACAAAGAGGCAACCCACAGAATGGGAGAAGATATTTGCAAATGACACTACAGATAAAGGGCTGATATCCAAGATCTATAAAGAACTTCTCAAACTCAACATTCAAAAAACAAATAATCCAGCCAAAAAATGGGCAGAAGACATGAACAGACAGTTCTCCAAAGAAGACATACAAATGGCTAACAGAAACATCAAAAAATGTTCATCATCATTAGCCATCAGGGAAATTCAAATCAAAACCACATTGAGATACCATCTTACACCAGTTAGAAAGGCAAAAACTGACAAGGTAAGAACAACAAATGTTGGAGAGGTTGTGGAGAAAGGGGAACCCTCTTAGACTGTCGGTGGGAATGCAATTTGATACTGCCACTTTGGAAAACAGTGTGGAGGTTCCTCAGAAATTTAAAAATAGAGCTACCCTATGACCCAGCAATTGCATTCCTGGGTATTTACCCTAAAGACACAGATGTAGTGAAAAGAAGGGCCATATGCACCCCAATGTTCATAGCAGCAATGTCCGCAGTAGTCAAACTGGAAAGAGCCGAGATGCCCTTCAAAAGATGAGTGGATAAAGAAGATGTGGTCCATATATACAGTGGAATATTACTCAGCCATCAGAAAGGATGAATATCCAACTTTTGCATTAACATGGATGGGATTGGAAGAGATTATGCTAAGTGAAATAAGTCAAGCAGAGAAAGTTAATTATCATACGGTCTCACTTATTTGTTGAACATAAGGAATAGCATGGAGGACATTAGGAGAAGGAAGGGAAAAAAGAATGGGGGGAAATTGGAGGGAGAGATGAACCATGAGAGACTATGGACTCTGAGAAACAAAATGAGGGTTTTAGAGGGGATGGGGCTGGGCAGATGGGTTATCCCAGTGATGGGTATTAAGGAGGGCAAGTACTGCATTGAGCACTGGGTTTTATACACAAACAATGAATGTGGATCACTCCATCAAAAATTACTAGTGTGTTGTATGGTGACTAACATAACATAAGAAAATAAAATAAAATAAATAAATTGCAGAGTCTTAACATACAGTGTAGTATTAGTTTCAGGTGTAGAATTTAGTGATTCTTCACTTACACACAGCAAGCCGTGCTCATCACAACATGTGCCCATC
>NW_027837559.1:0-267 GCF_054177405.1 Leptonychotes weddellii
CTAATGATGTAATGTATGGTGATTAGCATAACATAATAAAATAAAAAAAATAAAAAAGAAAAACATGAAAAAAAAAAAAAAGAAAGAA
Source organism: Leptonychotes weddellii (assembly GCF_054177405.1). NCBI lineage: Eukaryota > Metazoa > Chordata > Mammalia > Carnivora > Phocidae > Leptonychotes > Leptonychotes weddellii. The sequence continues at coordinate 89 of NW_027837559.1, forward strand.
GTATAGAAAGAAGTACTTATCCCAACTGCCCAGAAGGAAAGCCTCAGCAAAAAGACTCCTACAGGAAGGAATGCCTAAGCTCTCAAAGGATGAGAAATTGGCCACGCAGGGCTACCTGGGTGCTCAGTCAGTTAAGTCAGTTATCCCAGAGTCACAGGATCAAGCCCCGAGTTGGGCTC
>NW_027837560.1:0-267 GCF_054177405.1 Leptonychotes weddellii
ATAAAAGGGCAAACTATGCACAGAAAAACGAACCCCATTATTCCCAGATCCCATGCCATATTCTTCTCCACTTCAGATCCACTGATTTCTCTTATTTATGCTCCCATCGGCTCCAGTGTGGTCTCTGCTTATGATTCCACCCAACCGACTCTCATGAGGTCAGCAAAGGCATCTAGTTTTCTGACACGCCAGGCAGTTTCAATCCACATCTTCCAGGAATCCACTGATGGTCTTCGAAGCACATTTATGTCCTTAAATATACTCATC
>NW_027837561.1:0-267 GCF_054177405.1 Leptonychotes weddellii
AGGGAGGAGGGTCAGAGGGAGAAGCAGACTCCCTGCCAAGCAGGGAGCCCGATGCGGGACTCGATCCCGGGACTCCAGGATCATGACCTGAGCCGAAGGCAGTCGCTTAACCAACTGAGCCACCCAGGCGCCCAGGGGTGCTCTTATAATAAGAGCTTGAGTTATTGTAGAGCTCATATGTCTGCCCAGAGGTTATTATATTTTGACTGTTGGCATTTCCTGGATTTTGCTGCCTTTGTGCTTTAGTTCTTCAGGGTATTTATGCCA
>NW_027837562.1:0-267 GCF_054177405.1 Leptonychotes weddellii
TTGTACAATTACCAATTTAATAAAAGCATTGGGGAATTTGATAAGATAGTATGTTTTTGTTTAACCTATTGTCAGTGTAATTGATATAAAAACCCAGTTTGGTGAAAGTGATTATTATGAAACCTTCTTTAACATGTGGTTAGAAAAAAATTTGATGAAAATGCTTTATTCCAGATTGGGAGTTCTTTTTTTTTTTTTTTACTTTTTTTTTTATTCTTATGTTAATCCCCATACATTATATCATTAGTTCTAGATGAAGTGTTCCAT
>NW_027837563.1:0-267 GCF_054177405.1 Leptonychotes weddellii
GAGGAGGGTCAGCTGCTTCTGGCCCCCAGCTGACCGCTGGCAACCGAAATGGCAGATAAGGGGGACGTCTGTTCAAGCGTGTGAAGGCGGGCATGGCACAAACCATGGTGGCGCTGGCCCGTTCCCCTGTGCTCCCCGACTCTGCCCGGGCGCTCCCCGTAACTCCTGTGATTCTCTTACTGCTGCACACCAGCAGCCCAGCACTGCGGCCCTTCCCTCATGGTGCCAAGACCCTTCTCCACCCAGGAGTTCCTAAGAGCCAGTCGG
>NW_027837564.1:0-267 GCF_054177405.1 Leptonychotes weddellii
GTTCTACTTCTTTTATAATTATTGCCATATTATTGCCTGATCTCACATTATCTTGTGTCTCTTGTGCGCCTCTACAACTCATCTTTATATTCTCGCTGTCCTTTCTTGGAGATGTTTTTATTGCATTCCTCTCATATTGCACAGGCCACGCAGTAGGTGCTCTGTGAATATTTAGAAAGACAAAGCTTGAAGCAAATAGAGGAGATTATGTCACCTGGTATCTTTTTTCCCCATTATTTGTTTGTTTGGGTTTTAGTTTTTTCAATG
>NW_027837565.1:0-267 GCF_054177405.1 Leptonychotes weddellii
TCAAACCATTCTGAACACCTACAAACTCAACAGGAGATTGAAGAAAAGAAGAGCAACAACTCTCTCATCAGAAAAGCGACCACTTTCTGGAAGGTAGGACGTGCGGAGAAGTGAATCCGAGGCGATATTCGGGAGGATAGACGGCGGGGGAGGGGCCTCCGTCGGCCGCTTCTGGCAAGTGATAGAGCCGCGGAGCACAGAATCGGAACTTTTAGAAGTCGGCTCCGCTGAGGGACGTCACTCTGGTGGCTAAGCGGGGGGTGGAAC
>NW_027837566.1:0-267 GCF_054177405.1 Leptonychotes weddellii
TCTAGCAATGAGGAGCCTGGGACCCTGGCTAAGCCAGTTAACCTCAGCAGGCCACTGGTCTTCATCTGGAGCACAAGTGGGTTGGACCAAGGAAACTTGTGTCTCTTTCCACTGAGACGCACTTAAGATTTTTCTTTTTTTTAAAGATTTATTTATGCATTCTATTATTTATTTAATTTTTAAAATTTAAATTCAATTAATTAACATATAATGTATATTGGTTTCAGAGGTAGAGGTCAGTGATTCATCAGACTTTTATAATACCCG
>NW_027837567.1:0-267 GCF_054177405.1 Leptonychotes weddellii
GAGGGCGCCTGGGTGGCTCAGTTGGTTAAGCGACTGCCTTCGGCTCAGGTCATGATCCTGGAGTCCCAGGATCGAGTCCCGCATCGGGCTCCCTGCTCAGTGGAGAGCCTGCTTCTGCCTCTCTCTCTGCCTGCCTCTCTGCCTACTTGTGCTTTCTCTCTGTGTGTCAAATAAATAAATAAAATCTTTAAAAAAAAAATAAATAAAATAAAGTGGCTATCTGAAAACATGTTTGTGTGGTCAGTCTAACACATCTCAGAAAATCAA
>NW_027837568.1:0-267 GCF_054177405.1 Leptonychotes weddellii
TGACTTTTTGGGGATTTTAAGGAGAAAACTCTTCAGTCTTTCACCACAGAGAATGATATACATATGAGTTATTTTTCATAAATATCCTTTATCATAATTTTTAAAGAATTATTTATTTATTTATTTATTTGAGAGCATGCAAACCCAAGAGTGGGGAGGGGCAGAGGGAGAGAATCTCCAAGCAGACTCCCGACTGAGTGCAGAGCCCTCCCTGGAGCTCAGTCTGAAGACTCTTGAGATCATGACCTGAGCCCAAACCAAGAGTCG
>NW_027837569.1:0-13400 GCF_054177405.1 Leptonychotes weddellii
TTTATAGCAGCAATGTCCACAATAGCCAAACTGTGGAAAGAGCCAAGATGTCCATCGACAGATGACTGGATAAAGAAGAGGTGGTATATATATACAATGGAATATTATGCAGCCATCAAAAAGAATGAGATCTTGCCATTTGCAACGACGTGGATGGAACTGGAGGGTATTATATTGAGCGAAATAAGTCAAACAGAGAAAGACATGTATCATATGATCTCACTGATATGAGGAATTCTTAATTGCAGGAAACAAACTGAGGGTTGCTGGAGTGGGGGTGGGGTGGAAGGGATGGGGTGACTGGGTGATAGACACTGGGGAGGTTATGTGCTCTAGTAAGCGCTGTGAATTGTGCAAGACTGTTGAATCTCAGATCTGTACCTCTGAAACAAATAATGCAATATATGTTAATAAAAAAAAAAGAGGAAGAAGAAGGTAGCAGGAGGGGAAGAGTGAAGTGGGGGAAATCGGAGGGATAGACGAACCATGAGAGACAATGGATTCTGAAAAACAAAATGAGGGTTCTAGAGGGGAGGGGGGTGGGAGGATGGGTTAGCCTGGTGGTGGGTATTGAGGAGGGCACATTCTGCATGGAGCACTGGTTGTTATGCACAAACAATGAATCATGGAACACTACATCTAAAACTAATGATGTATTGTATGGGGATTAACATAAGAATAAAAAAAATATATCTACTCTGAAACATACTTCTAATTAGAAAAGGGAGGTTACAAAAACATATATAACATGAAATCATTTAAGTAGAAGTTCCTATTGGCCCCAGGGGGAGGAGAAAGATGGTGGAGGAGTAGGAGACCTAAATTTCATCTGGTCCCAGGAATTTAAGTAGATAGTTATCAAACCATTCTGAACACCTACAAACTCAATAGGAGATAGAAGAAAAGAATAGCAGCAATTCTATGAACAGAAAAGTGACCACTTTCTGGAAGGTAGGATGTGTAGAGAATTGAATCCAAGGTGATATTTGGAAAGATAGACGGTGGGGGAGGGGGCCTCCATCAGCAGGCTCCTGGCAAGTGATAGAGCAGTGGAGCACAAAATCAGAACTTTTAGAAGTCTGCTCCACTGAGGGATGTCGCAACAGTGGCTAAGCAGGGGGTGGAACCCTTGCTGGGACAGTGTGGTCTCAGGACTCTCAGGGACACAGAAAGACCAGGGGTGCCTGAAGGTGGCAGAGCTCCAGATATCAGAGCAGGGAAGCCAGCTGCAAAGAAGGAGCCAAGAAGTGGGTTCTCAGCTTGGGGTTGCCATAAACCATGATCCATGGCACAGTCGGGCCACTGCTCTTCCAGCTGGACCCAACAAGCAGCAGATCTGGGGAGACTCCCCATCCTCCCCTGGGAGGAGTGGCACAGGAGCCCACTGCAAGAAGCTGCTGGGTTTGGAGACTCCAAATGGGGTCATGTGCCAGAGATAGAAATGCTGGGTCACAGGCCAGGTGAGCATGGAGTGAAGCGGAGACCAGGGAGACACAAATGATTGTTTTTCTATGAGGGCTCACTGAGTAGTAGGGCCCCGAGCACTTGGCTCCTCCGGGGCTGGAGATTGGGAGGCCGCCATCTTCATTCTCATCCTCCAAAGCTGTACGGAAAGCTTACAGGGAAAAAAAGCTACCGAGAGCAAACCCGAGCAGATTACTTAGCCTGGCCCCTGGCAAGGGTGGTGCAATTCTGCCTTACACAAAGACATTTGAGAATCACTGCAACAGGCCCCTCCCCCAGAAGATCAGCAAGAACATCCAGACAAGACCAATTAACTGATCAAGGAGAACTGCAGAACTCCAGTGCTAGGGGAACACAGCACATAGAATTCACAGCTTTTTTCCCCATGATTCTTTAGTCTTTCAAAGTTAATTTTTTTAATTTTCTTTATTTTTTTTCTATTTCTTTTTTTTTAATTTTTCTTTTCCTTTTTGAAATAACATCTTATCAATTCTTTATTTAAAATCTTTTTTAATTTTAATTTTTACAATCATATTTTATCGCTTCATTTTGTTTAACCTTATTTTTTCTTTCTTTAAAATTTTGGGATATAGTTTCTTCTAACAGACCAAAATATACCCTAAATCTAGTGTATGGCTTTGTTTTAGTATCCCGCCTGATCACATTCTCTTCTTTTTTTTTTTTTTTAATTTTTCTTCTTTCTTTTTCCAACCAACTTCTTGTCTTATCAATTCCTTTTTTAAAATATTTTTTAATTTTTATCTTTACAGTCATATTCCATCCCTTCATCATATTTACACTCATTGTTGTATACATATATGTTTTTCTTTCTTTAAAATTTTGGGAGGCTGTTTCTTCTAACAGAACAAAATACACCCAAAATCTAGTGTGTGGCTTTGGTAGTTTCACCAGCCTGATCATATTCTTTTTTTTCTTTCCCCCCCGGTTTCAGGTGACATTTGATTTGTTTAGTGTGTATTTTTCAGGGGTCATTGTTACCCTTTTAGCATTTTGTTCTCTCATTCATCTATTCTTCTCTGGATAAAATGACAAGACAGGAAAACTCAAAAACAACAACAAAAAAGAACAAGACGCAATACTGACTGCCAGGAACCTAATCAATATGGACATTAATAATATGTCAGAACTAGAGTTCAGAATGACAATTATAAAGATATTAGCCGGGCTTCAGAAAAGCATAGAAAATACTAAATAATCCCTTTCTGGAGAAATAAAAGAACTAAAATCTAACCAAGTCAAAATCAAAAAGGCTATTAATGAGGTGTGATCAAAAATGGAGGCTCTAACTGCTAGGATACATGAGGCAGAAGAGGGAATTAGTGGTATAGAGGACCAAATGATGGAGAATAAAGAAGCTGACAAAAAGATAAACAACTACTGGATCACAAGGGCAGAATTCAAGAGATAAGTGATACCATAAGATGAAACAATATTAAAATAATTGGGATCCCAGAAGAAGAAGAAAGAGAGAGAGGGGCAAAAGGTATATTGGAGCAAATTATACTGGAGAACTTCCCTAATTTAGGGAGGGAAACAGGCATCAAAATCCAGGAAGCACAGAGAAGCCCCCTCAAAATCAATAAAAATAGGTCATCACCCCGACATCTAATAGTAGAACTAACAAGTCTCGGAGACAAAGAGAAAATCTGGAAAGCAGCTCAGGACAAGAGGTCTGTAACCTATGATGGTAGAAACATTAGATTAGCAGCAGACCTAACCACAGAGACCTGGCAGGCCAGAAAGGACTGGCATGATATATTCAGAGCATTAAATGAGAAAAACATGCAGCCAAAAATACTATATCCAGCTAGGCTGTCATTGAAAAGAGAAGGAGAGATAAAAAGCTTCCAGGACAAACAAAAACTAAAAGAATTGGCAAACACCAAACCAGCCCTAAAAGAAATATTGAAAGGGATCCTCTAAGCAAACAGAGAGCCTAAAAGTAACATAGACCAGAAAGGAACAGAGACAATATACGGTAACAGTCACCTTACAGGCAATACAATGGCATTAAATTCATATCTTTCAATAGTTACCCTGAATGTAAATGGGCTAAATGCCCCAATCAAAAGACATAGATTGGATAAAAAAACAAGACCCATCGATACGCTGTCTGCAAGAGACTCAGACCCAAGGACACCTCCAGATTTAAAGTGAGGTGGTGGAAAACAACTTACCATGTTAATGGACACCAAAAAAAAGCTGGGGTGGCAATCCTTATATCAGACAAATTAGATTTTAAACCAAAGACTATAATAAGAGATGAGGAAGGACACTACATCATATGTAAAGGTTCTATCCAACAAGATCTAACAACTGTAAATATCTATGCCCCTAACATGGGAGCAGCCAATTATATAAGCCAATTAATAACAAAAGCAAAGAAACACATCAACAAAAATACAATAATAGTAGGGGACTTTAACACCCCCCTCACTGAAATGGACAGATCATCTAAGCAAAAGATCAACAAGGAAATAAAGGCTTTAAATGACATACTGGACCAGATTGACTTCACAGATATATTCAGAACACTCCATCCCAAGGCAACAGAATACACATTCTTCTCTAGTGCCCATGGAACATTCCCCAGAATAGATCACATCCTGCATCACAAATCAGGTCTCAACCGGTACCAAAAGATTGAGATCATTCCCTGCATATTTTCAACTACAATGCTTTGAAACTAGAACTCAATCACAAGAGGAAAGTTGAAAAGAACTCAAATACATGGAGGCTAAAGAGCATCCTACTAAAGAATGAATGGGTCAACCAGGAAATTAAAGAAGAATTAAAAAATTCATGTAAACAAATGAAAACTAAAAAACAAATGTCAAATCTTTGGGATTCAGGAAAGGTGGTCCTAAGAGGAAAGTCTATAGCAATACAAGCCTTTCTCAAGAAACAAGAAAGGTCTCAAATACACAACCTAACCCTCCACCTAAAGAAGCTGGAGAAAGAACAGCAAATAAAGCCTAAACCCAGCAGGAGAAGAGAAATAATAAAGATCAGATCAGAAATCAATGAAAGAGAAACCAAGAGAACAGTTGAACAGATCAACGAAACTAGGAGCTGGTTCTTTGAGAGAATTAATAAAATTGATAAACTCCTGGCCAGACTTATCAAAAAGAAAAGAGAAAGGACCCAAATAAATAAGATCATGAATGAAGGACGAGAGGCCACAATCAACACTGAAGAAATACAAACAATTTTAAGAACATATTTTGAGCAACTATATACCAACAAATTAGGCAATCTGGAAGAAATGGATACATTCCTAGAGATGTATAAACTACCATAACTGAAACAGGAAGAAATAGAAAACCTAAACAGACCCATAACCACTAAGGAAATTGAAGTAGTAATCAAAACTCTCCCAACAAACACAAGCCCAGGGCCAGATGGCTTCCCAGGGGAATTCTACCAAACATTTCAAGAAGAATTAATACTATGCTTCTGAAACTGTTTCAAAAAATAGAAATGAAAGGAAAACTACCAAACTCATTTTATGAGGCCACCATTACCTTGATCCCAAAACCAGACAAAAGCCCCATCAAAAAGGAGAATTACAGACCAAAACCCCTGATGAACATGGATGCAAAAATTCTCACCAAAATACCACCCAAAATGATCTAACAGTACATTAAAAAGATTATTCACCAAGACCAAGTGTAATTTATTCCTGGGCTGCAAGTTTGGTTCAACATCCACAAATCAATCAATGTGATACAATACATTAATAAAAGAAAGAACAAGAACCATATGATCCTCTCAATAGATGCAGAAAAAGCATTTGACAAAGTACAGCATGTTTTCTTGATTAAAACTCTTCACAGTGTAGGGATAGAGGGTACATACCTCAGTATCATAAAAGCCATCTATGAAAAACACACAGAAATATCATTCTCAAAGGTGAAAAACTGAGAGCTTTCCCCCTAAGGTCAGGACCATGGCAGGGATGTCCACCATCACAACTGATAGTTGTGAGCGAAATATGTCAATCAGAGAAAGACATGTATCATATGATGTTACTGCTATGAGGAATTCTCAATCTCAGGAAGAAACTGAGGGTTGCTGGAGTGGAGGGGGAGCGGGAGGGATGGGGTGGCTGGGTGATGGACATTGGGGAGGTTATGTGCTATGGTGATCGCTGTGAATTGTGTAAGACTGATTAATCACAGACGTGTACCCCTGAAACAAATAATACATTATATGTTAATTAAAAAAATTTACTATTAATATCTATAGAAGATGTCTAGACAACATAGAAGATGTCTAGAAGGGGGTTCCCTGAATGCTAATGGTTATATCAGGAGTTGAGATTTTGGGTTATTTGGGCTTTCTTATTGTACTACACCATTTGATTATTATAGTAAGCATTTATAAATTTTCATAAATCAATTTATTTACTTTTTAAAGACAGCAAGGTAACTGTCCAAGTGTCTAATTGGTATAAACCCTGGATCACTGTGTTAGATAGTAGAGGTGAAAAAATGAACCCCTGTCTTTGAGTGACTAAGACTGCTGCTTCAGGAACTTTTGGATTGCAGAACAGCTTCATCATTCTTTGGGTTACTAGACATTTATTTTAATTCTAGCAACCATTTCTCAGAAAATTGGAAATTGAAAAATTTAGTTTTCCAAATTTTCTTCAGCTCCTATTAGTTTGTTACTTTATTAGCATTTTAGTAGGAATTGGGTGAGTATCTTAAGTTTTGCTCAGCCAGGTTGGAAGATAGTGGTGGAGTAGGAAGAGCCTAGGTGTGACTAGTCCCATGAATCCAACTAGGAAACTATCAAATCATTCTAAGTACTACAAAAATTAACCTGGAGACTTGCAGAACAAACTCTACAACTAAAGGCAAAGAAGAGACCCCATCAAAGAAGGCAGGAAGTGCAGAGACATTTGGTAGAGAAATGGTTTGTGGCAGCTGTAGTGGGGAAAGAACCAGGGTCCCTGAAAAGGGCAAGAAACAGACTAACAGGGGAGCACACAGGGAAAACGAATCTCCATAGCAATTGGCTTGGAAAGTCAGAGGAGCCAAATTTAATGACTTCCAGCAACCAGGGTGTCTTAAACCCTAGAGTTTTTAAAGGTTAGCAGGCAAGGCTGGGATACAGCCTGGAGAACATTGCTCTGCTCTTAGAGAAAAAGCATGCAAAAAAACCATGGACATACAGCCTGGAAACAGCCATCTGAAGAGCACCTGGGGCACACAGTCGAGAGGTTATTTGCTCATCTCAGAGCAGCATTCATGGAGAGAGCTCTCTGGAAATAGAGGAAGTGGCCAGCATCGTTTTCCTCCCCCACCCATCAGCATAAGGGCAGGCCCACCTGCAGGAACCAGCCCAGTGTCAACTCTCTACCTAACTTGCTTACACCAAGCATTGCCCACCCATGATCTGGTGGAACCACCCTTCCCAGTTACACTTGATTCAGTCCCAGCCTTGTGGCCTCCTACCCCAAACCACCAGCCCAAACCCCTGCCCACACTACATCTCCCGATGCAGGAGTTTTGCAGAGCCTCATTTCCAGCAGTGCTGGCAATAGGTCTCATTTCACAAGCAGACCAGAGTACACCTAGTTAAAACTTGCCATATTCAGGCCAAGGACTAAACACTGCCCACAAAAGACAAGGGGAATCTCTGTAGATGACTGACCTAAATGATAAAGCAGCCAAGACAAAACAGCAGAGTACACATAGTGCACAATGGAGACACTCCTGGAAGTGCCAGGCCCTGGGGAATGGGGGCACTACATGGCAGGGCACTACAGGAACTCTTCCTCATAAGGTCATTACCCTCAAGAAGGGGAGAAGTAGCTGACTTTCCTAACACATAGAAACAGGCACAGAGACTTACATAAAATGAAAAGACAGAAAAATTTATCACAAATGAAAGAACAGGACAAGGCCATTGCCAGAGATCTAAGTAAAATGGAATATTTAAAGCAAAGATAAAATGGCTTCACAAGCAAATTCTACCAAACATTTAAAGAAGAGTTAATACCTATTCTTCTCAAGCTATTCCAAAAAAAATAAAAGAGGAAAGAAAACTTCCAAATTAATTCTATGAAACCAGCATTACCCTGATCCCAAAACCAGATTAAGACACCACTAAAAAAGAGAACTACAGCCCAATATCCCTGATAAACATAGATGTAAAAATCCTTAACAAAATACTAGCAAATTGAATTCAACAATACATTCAAAAATCATTCACCACAATCAAATGGGATTTATTCCTGAGTTGCAAGGTGGTGCAATACTCACAAATCAATCAACTTGATACATCACATGAATACAAGATGGTAAGAACCATTTGATCATTTCAACAGATGCAAAAAAAGCCTTTGACAAAGTACAACATATATTCATGCCCTCAACAAAGTAGGTTTAGAGGGAAAATACCTCAACATAATAAAAGCCACATATGAAAAACCCACAGCTAACATCATACTCAAAGGGGAAAAACTGGGAGCTTTTCCCCTAAGTTCAGGAACAAGACAACAATATCCACTCTCGCCACTTTTATTCAACATAGTACTGAAAGTCACAGCCACAGCAATGAGACAATGAAAAGAAATGAAAAGTGTCACAAATTAGTAAGGAAGAAGTAAAACTTTACTATTTAAAGATGACATGATACTTTATATAGAAAACCTGAAAAACTCCACAAAAAATTACTAGACCTGATACACAAATTCAGTCAAGTTGCAGGATATAAAATCAATGTACAGAAATCTCTTGTATTTCTATACACTAATACTGAATTAGCAGAAAGAAAAATTAAGAAAGAAATCCCATTTACAATTGCACCAAAAATAATAAGATACCTAGGAGTAAAGTTAAATAAAGAGGTGAAAGACCTGTCCCCTGAAAACCATAAAACACTGATGAAAGAAATTGAAGATGACACAAGGAAATGGAAAGACATTCTGTGCTCATAGATTGGAAAAACAAATATTGTTAAAATATACTACCCAAAGCAATCTACATATTTAATGTAATCCCTATCAAAATACCAACAGCATTTGTCACAGAACTAGAATAAACAGTCCTAAAATCTGTATGAAACCACAAAAGACCCTGAATAGCCAAAGCAATCTTGAAAGAGAAAAGCAAAGCTGGAGGCATCACAATCCTGGACTTTAAGTTATATTACAAAGCTGTAGCAATTAAAACAGTATGGTACTAGAACAAAAATGGGCACATAGATCAATAGAACACAGTAGAAAATTGACCAACAATATGGTCAATTATTCTTTGACAAAGCAGGAAAAAGTCTCCAATGGGAAAATGACAGTCTCTTCAACAAGTGGTGTTGGGAACACAGGAGAGCAACATGCAAAAGAAAGAAACTGGAGCACTTTATTACACCATACACAAAAATAAATTCAAAATGGATTAAATTTGAGACCTGAAACCATAAAAATCCTAGAAGAGAACACAGGCAGTAACCTCTTTAACACCATCCAAAGCAACTTATTTCTGGATGTGTCTCCTGAGGCAAGGGAAACAAAAGCAGAATTAAACTATTCAGACTACATCAGAATAAACACCTTCTGCTCAGTGAAGGGAACAATCAACAAAACTAAAAGACAACCTACAGAGTGGGAGAACATATTTGCTAATGACAGCCAATAAAGGTTAGTATCCAAAATATATAAATAACTTATACAACTCAACACTCAAAAAACAAATAATCCGATTAAAAATGGGCATAAGATATGAACTGACATTTCTCAGAAGACATTTAGATGGTCAACAGACATATAAAAAGATGCTCAACATCACTCAGCATCAGGGAAGTGCAAATCAAAACCACAGTGAGATGTCACTTCAGACCTGTCAGAATGGCTAAAATCAACAACACAAGAACAAGAGGTGTTGGTAAGGATGTAGAGAAAAGGATCCCTCTTGCACTGTTGGTGAGAATGCAAACTGGTACAGCAACTGTGGAAAACAGTATGGAGTTTCCTCAAAAAGTTAAAAATAGATCTACCCTATGATCCAGCAATCACACTAGTGGGTATTTACACAAAGAATACAAAAACACTAATTCAAAGGTACACATGCCCCCCTAAGTTTATAGAAGCATTATTTACAATAGCCAAATTATGGAAGCAGCCCATATGTACATGGGTTGATGAATAAAGAAGAAATGACATACGTATACAATGGAATATTACTCCTCAGCCATAAAAAAGAATGAAACCTTGCATTTACAACTATAGGGATGGAGCTAGAGAGTATAATGCTAAGTGAAATGTCAGTCAGAGAAAGACAAATACCATATGACTTCACTCACATGTAGAATTTAAGAAAAAAAAAAAACCCAAATAAGAAAAAGGGGGGAAAGAATGAGAGACACACACATTAAGAGACTCTTTTTAAAAATATTTATTTAATTATTTTAGAGATAGTGAGTGTGTGAGTGGGGGGAGGGTCAAAGGGACAAAGAGAGGGAAAGAAGCAGATTCCCCACTGAGTGTGGAGCTGGACATGGGGCTCAATCTCATGACCCTGAGACCATGATCTGAGCTGAAATCAAGAGTCAGATGCCTAACCAACTGAGCCACCCTGACACCCCAAGAAGGAGACTATTATAGAGAACACACTGATGGTTACCAGAGTGGTGGGTGTGGGCAGATGGGTGAAATAGGTGAAAGGGATTAAGGAGTGGACTTGTGATGAGCACTGGGTGACATATGGAATGGGTGAATTAATATATTGTACAACTGAAACTAATATAACACTGTAATGTTAACTAACTGGAATTAAAATAAAAACTTAAAATTTAAAAAAAAGAAAGAAAACTGAAAAAGAAAAAAAAGAAAAAAATTCCTGCTCAGCCAGATGTCATTTTAAACTCAATGTCCATCATAGCACATACCCTCCCCCATGTGTGATGGTGAGCGCTGTGAATTGTGTAAGACAGTTGAATCACAGACCTGTATCTCTGAAACAAATAATACAGTATATGTTAAAAAAAAAAAAAAAAGAAGAAGATAGTAGGAAGGGAAAAATGAAGGGGGGGGAATCAGAGGGGGAGACAAACCATGAGAGACCATGGACTCTGAGAAATAAACTGAGGGTTCTAGAGGGGAGGGGGTTGGGGGGATGGGTCAGCCTGGTGATGGGTATTAAAGAGGGTACATATTGAATGGAGCACTGAGTGTTATATGCAAACAATGAATCATGGAACACTACATCAAAAACTAATGATGTAATGTATGGTGATTAACATAACATAACAAAATTTTAAAAAATAAATAAATAAACTCAATGTCCATGTGGCAATTATTAGAATCTTTTTTTTTTCAATGAGCCAGAGGACAGAATAACTGTGGATATGTTGATAGAAGAGAGGAATATAATTACTTTTTAAAAAATTAGGCTGTTGGAGCAGGGATATATCAGCTACAATTACATTGCCATTTACCAAACCAAGAGGTTCTTCCATTACCTGTTTGTTTTGCTCAAATAGCAGTCTGTATTTAAGGATGGTAACTGCTTTGAGAGAAAGGGCAAAGACAATGCCCTGTCTTCAAAATCAGGAACCATATCTCCATAATCTAGAAGGTAGGTCTCTTTTATTTTCTTTATTATGTTATGTTAATCATCATACATCATTGATGTAGTGTTCCATGATTCATTGCGTATAACACCCAGTGCTCCATTCAGTACGTGCCCTCTTTAATATCCATCACCAGGCCAACCCATCCCCCCACCCCCCTCCCCTCTAGAAACCTCAGTTTGTTTCTCAGAGTCCATAGTCTCTCATGGTTCGTCTCCAACCCCTATTTCCCCCCCTTCATTTTTCCCTTCCTACTACCTTCTTCTTCTTCTTTTTTTTTTTTTTCATATACTGTATTATTTGTTTCAGAGGTACAGGTCTGTGATTCAACAGTCTTATACAATTCACAGCGCTCACTATAGCCCATACCATCCCCAATGTCTATCACCCAGCCACCCCATCCCTCCCACCCCCCACCACTCCAGCAACCCTCAGTTTATTCCTGAGATTAAGAATTCCTCATAGCAGTGACATCATATGATACATTTCTTTCTCTGATTGACATATTTTGCTCAGCATAATACCCTCCAATTCCATCCACGTCATTGCAAATGGCAAGATTACATTCCTTTTAATGGCTGCATAATATTCCATTGTATATATACACCACATCTTCTTTATCCATTCCTCTGTCGATGGACATCTTGGCTCTTTCCATAGTTTGGCTATTGTGGATATTGCTGCTATAAACATCAGGGTGCATGTACCCCTTCGGATCCCTACATTTGTATCTTTGGGGTAAACACCCAGTAGTGCAATTGCTGGGTCATACAGTACCTCTATTTTCAACTTTTTGAGGAACCTTCATACTGTTTTCCAGAGTGGCTGCACCAGCTTCCATTCCCATCCAACAGGGTAGGAGGGTTCCCCTTTCTCCACATTCCCACCAACATCTGTCTTCCTGACTTATTAATTTTAGCCATACTGACTGGTGTGAGGTGGTATCTCATTGAGGTTTTGATTTGAATTTCCCTGATGCCAAGTGATGTTGAGCACTTTTTCATGTGTCTGTTGGCCATTTGGATGTCTTCTTTGGAAAAATATCTGTTCATGTCTTCTGCCTATTTCTTGATTGGATCATTTGTACTTTGGGTGTTGAGTTTAATAAGTTCATTATAGATTTTGGATACTAGCCCTTTATCTGATATATAGATTTTGGATACTAGCCCTTTATCTGATATGTCATTTGCAAATATCTTCTCCCATTCTGTCAGTTGTCTTTTAATTTTGTTGATTGTTTCTTTTGCTGTGCAAAAACTTTTTATCTTGATGAAGTCCCAATAGTTCATTTTTGCCCTTGCTTCCCTTGCCTTTGGCAATGTTTCTAGGAAGAAGTTGCTGCGGCTGAGGTCAAAGAGGTTGCTGCCTGTGTTCTCCTTTAGGATTTGGATGGACTCCTGTCTCACATTGAGGTCTTTCAACCATTTGGAGTCTATTTTTGTGTGTGGTGTAAGGAAATGGTTCAGTTTCATTCTTCTGAATGTGGCTGTCCAATTTTCCCAACATCATTTGTTGAAGAGACTGTCTTTTTTCCATTGGACATTCTTTCCTGCTTTGTCGAAGATGAGTTGACCACAGAGTTGAGGGTCCATTTCTGTGCTCTCTATTCTGCTCCACTGATCTATGTGTCTGTTTTTGTGTCAGTACCATGCTTTCTTCATGATTACTGCTTTGTAATAGAGCTTGAAGTCCGGAATTGTGATGCAACCGGCTTTGCTTTTCTTTTTCAACATTCCTCTGGCTATTTGGGGTCTTTTCTGGTTCCATACAAATTTTAGGATTATTTGATCCATTTCTGTGAATAAAGTTGATGGTGTTTTAATACGAATTGCATTAAATGTGTAGATTGCTCTAGGTAATAGAGACATTTTCACAATATTTGTTCTTCCAATCCATGAGCATGGAATGTTTTTCCATTTCTTTGTGTCTTCCTCAGTCTCTTTTGTGAGTATTCTATAGTTTTCTAAGTACACATTCTTTGCCTCTTTGGTTAGATTTATTCCTAGGTATCTTATGGTTTTGGGTGCAATTGTAAACGGGATCAACTCCTTAATTTCTCTTTCTTCTGTCTTGTTGTTGGTATATAGGAATGCCACTGATTTCTGTGCATTGATTTTATATCCTGCCACATTACTGAATTCCTGTATGAGTTCTAGCAGTTTTGGGGTGGAGTCTTTTGGGTTTTCCACATAAAGTATCATATCATCTGCAAAGAGTGAGAGTTTGACTTCTTCTTTGCCGATTTGGATGCCTTTGATTTCTTTTTGTTGTCTGATTGCTGTGGCTAGGACTTCTAGTACTATGTTGAATAGCAGTGGTGATAGTGGACATCCCTG
>NW_027837570.1:0-2269 GCF_054177405.1 Leptonychotes weddellii
AGTTCCATCCACGTCGTTGCAAATGGCAAGATCTCATTCCTTTTGATGGCTGCATAATATTCCATTGTATATATATATATATATATATATATATACCACATCATCTTTATCCATTCATCTGTCAATGGACATCTTGGCTCTTTCCACAGTTTGGCTATTGTGGACATTGCTGCTATAAACATCGGGGTGCACATACCCCTTCGTCGGATAGGTGGGGCTAGGTTCTAAACCCGTTGGTGAATTGCTAGTTGTTTTGTCTTGGGAAACTTGCTTAGCCTCTCTGAGCTTCAGATTCCTAATTCGAACAATGAGAACAATAATACCTAATTTTTAGGTTCCTTTGAAGAGTAAAATGATTCTCTCTCTATATTCATATTTATAGTTCTATCTAGAACAGAGCCTATAGTAAGTACTGAACAAATATTAGTTATTCTTCTTCATCTTATTATAATCACTAATTTCTCCCCCTTGAGTGATTTCTTCCCCTTGAGCATTTAAAATGAGCATCAAAGACTCTGAGAAATCCCATAGTGAAGAAATTGGTGACTTGCTTTAACCAGTGGTTCCTTATATTATTTATTTATTTATTTATTTTTTTAAAGATTTTATTTGACAGAGAGAGAGAGACAGCGAGAGAGGGAACACAAGCAGGGGGAGTGGGAGAGTGAGAAGCAGGCTTCCTGCAGAGCAGGGAGCCCGATGTGGGGCTCGATCCCAGGACCCTGGGATCATGACCCGAGCCGAAGGCAGACGCTTAACGACTGAGCCACCCAGGTGCCCCGGTTCCTTATATTATTTGATCAAAGATCTCACTTGTTCACGTAGCACCTAGATGCAGAGTTCCCAGGAAAGCACTTTGGGAAAAGTATCTGAGTGCAGTGCTGCATATGGGTGTGCATATGGGTCTCCCAGGGATCTGGTTGGAGCACAGACTGTGATGCATTTGGGCCAGAGGGCGCTCAGGACTGTGTTTCTGAGAAGCTCCCATGTGATGCTGCTGCCGCTGGCTCAAGGGCCTCACTCAAGGGGGCAAGGTCGTAGAGCGGGGGGTGTGTGGCAACTGTGTCTTTGCAGTTTCAATCTAAGTGGTTTTTTAAAAATTTTTTATTTATTTTAATTTAAATTCAATTAGCCAACATATAGTACATCATTAATTTCAGATGTGGTGTTCAATGATTCATCAGTTGCGTATAACACCCCGTGCTCATCCCATCTAAGTGTTTTTTTTAAAGATGAAATAATCCCGTATCAGCAGTAGGGACAGTATCTTCTCAGTGGAAGACACTGTGGAGTGTGTGCAGAGGAGACATACACCTAGCGTCCTGTTCAGGTGAGGCGTGGATGATGTGACGGTCTCACCCCTTCCACTACTCCCTGCTTCTCTTGGCATCACATGGGTAGATCATTACATAGTCAATGACTGAATGAATGGATGAATGAATGAGGGGACTCTGAGTCTTATTTTTCATGGACATCTCATCAGATGCCACACCCAAGAGTTTGGGGGAAGCTAGATGATGGTAATGGAAAGACACAGACGAGAGTAGGATTCAGGTGACATATAAAAACATTGATTCTATATATCATTTACTGATAGCATGTTCTATTTTCCATCAGTTAAAGGTCTTCACTAATATTCTTCTGATAAGAGTGCTGGCCTTGGGAGACCATTCCTGCCCCTTATTTTAGAAACTTCTGGAGTCCCAGGAGCAGGTGGGACCATGAGAGTAATTTTGTGGCGAGGCTATGGGAGGTGCACAGATGGGTCCCCTTAATTCTTCACCCTCTCAAGTCCTCTGCGCGAGAGCGCCTTCTTGCTGGTATGTCATCACAACTCTTGGAGGGCAGTAAACAATCAATTGGGAAGGTAGTGGAGTTGAGGTGTCCCACAGACTTGTCCCTCTGTATGCTGGTTCCTGGAGACAGCTTTGAACTCACCAGAAATAGTTGATGTTTGTAGTTCAAAACAAATAGCTTTGCCCTGATGTAAATTGATTTCCACTTTAATTGTATTAGTCTCTACTTCTAAAAAAATTTTTTAGTGTGGGATCATTCAGTTTACTTGGAAACTGTGTTTTGAGACTTTATGAACAAGAGGACTAGCTGGTGTATTTTAAGAGGGTAAACAAAAGCACGGAGTTAATACAATATGCCATGGTATGGCCTTGTCTAGAATGAATATCTTCATGCAAAGGTGATGCTAATGAATATTGACTTATTTCTAGAAATGAATCTGAAGATGTTTTATATATTCTCTGATAAAATATAG
>NW_027837571.1:0-267 GCF_054177405.1 Leptonychotes weddellii
AATTAATTTATTTGACAGAGAGAGACACAGCGAGAGAGGAAATACAAGCAGGGGAAGTGGGAGAGGGAGAAGCAGGCTTCCCACGGTGCAGGGAGCCCGATGTGGGGCTCGATCCCAGGACCCTGGAATCATGACCTGAGCTGAAGCCAGATCCTTAATGACTGAGCCACCCAGGCGCCCCTAGATTTTACATTTAGATATATGATCTATCTCAAAATGATTTTTTAAAAATAGTTTACTTATTTTTTTAAAGATTTTATTTATTCA
>NW_027837572.1:0-267 GCF_054177405.1 Leptonychotes weddellii
AGGAGACTAGAACAAAGCCATACACCAGAGATTTAGGGTATATTTTGGTCTGTTAGAAGAAACTGTATCTCAAAATTTTTAAGTGAGAACAACTTATATATATACCAAAAATAAGGTTAACTACTATGAAGGGATAGAATATGACTCTAAAAATGAAAAATAAAAAAGATTTTTTAAAAAGGGGTTGATAAATGTTGGTTGAAAAAGGGAAAAAGAAAAATTTAAAAAGAAAAAAAAGTTAAAAATTAACTTTGAAAGACTAAAGAA
>NW_027837573.1:0-267 GCF_054177405.1 Leptonychotes weddellii
ACCTGGGTGGCTCAGTCAGTTAAGTGTCTGCTTTCGGCTCAGGTCATGATCTCAGGGTCCTGGGATCAGGTCCCTCATCGGGCTCCCTGCTCAGCCTGGAGTCTGCTTCTCCCTCTCCCTCTGCTCCTTCTCCCATTCGTGCGTGCATGCTCTGTCTCTCAAATAAATAAATAAAATCTTTAAAACATGTAAAAAAAAAAATGTCACAATGTTTGTTTATTGGGGGAGGGGGAGAGAAGGGAAGGGGAGTAGGGGGTGGGGGTAGAT
>NW_027837574.1:0-267 GCF_054177405.1 Leptonychotes weddellii
CTCATTTCCAGCATGGACAAGGACTTCTGGCTTTAGCTAAATGCTTATTCTTTGCACTGAATCTTCCAGCTGTTTCTTCACTTCTGCCCCGGGGTCAGTTATGGGAGTTTGCTGATTTGTATGCACAAGATCACTCATCACCTAAGGCCTGTGGGGTGACCTTTACTGAGGGCTTTGGGGGGCTGGCAGGGTGTTCCTGCAGAAACACAAAACACTTTGGACTGAGGACCAGGCAAACCTGTCACCTGAGTCCTCTGGCCAGAGACA
>NW_027837575.1:0-267 GCF_054177405.1 Leptonychotes weddellii
ACGAACCCATAAAAGAAGAAACAATTCCTTAGTATTACTTCAGGGTAGATATATTTTTGTATTCATATTGAGAAAAGGTATGGTGTGGTAGGAAGTCAAATGTAATAGACATTGAAGAGCTACCTGAAAATAAACCCTGCCTCCTACTAGCTGCATGACCTTGGCTAAGACATGAAGCATCTGTCTCAATCTCTTTTTTATAAAAAGGGGACTAAATCACCTACCTCAACAGGGTTACTGAGACACTGAACTGTTTTTTTTTTTTTT
>NW_027837576.1:0-267 GCF_054177405.1 Leptonychotes weddellii
GGAGCCTAGGGGAAAATGCATTCCAGGTCTCTTCCAGCTTCTGGATGCTGCCCTGGGGTTCCTGGGCTAGTGGCCACATCACTCCAATCTCTGCTCCATCTTCACTAGAATGAATAGGGCTGTCCCCAAACTTCCTCTGCCTCTCTAAGCATATATGTGCTTGCATTTGGAGTCCACCCAGGTATCCTAGGGTACGTTCTTCTTCAGATCCTTAAATTTCACATCTTTTGCCATATAAAGTAATAGTCACACGTTCTGGCATTTGGA
>NW_027837577.1:0-267 GCF_054177405.1 Leptonychotes weddellii
GTTTGTTCTCTATACTTAAGTTCTTGGTTTATCTCTTCCCCCCCCCCTCCCGCTTTACTCATTTGTTTTGTTTCTTAAATTCCACATGAGTGAAATCATATGGTATTTGACTTTCTCTGAATGATATATTTTGCTTAGCATTATACCCTCTAGATCTATCCATATTGTTGCAAATGGCAAGATTTCATTATTTATTTATATTTTATTTTTATTTTTTGATGTAGTGTTCCATGATTCATTGTTTGCATATAACACCCAGTGCTCCAT
>NW_027837578.1:0-267 GCF_054177405.1 Leptonychotes weddellii
AGGGGGAACAGCAGGGAGAGGAAGAAGCAGGCTCCTGCTGAGCAGAGAGCCCAAAGACTCAGGCTCGATCCCAGGACCCCGGGATCATGACCTGAACTGAAGGCAGATGCTTAACCTACTGAACCACCCAGGCATCCCAAGGCTTTGTATTTCTTGACTCAGTCTTGGTATGCTTTATTGTATTTTTCTAGGAATTTATCTATTCCCTCTGAGTTGTCCAATTTGTTGGCACATAATTGCTCATAATAGTCCTTTATGATCTTTTTT
>NW_027837579.1:0-267 GCF_054177405.1 Leptonychotes weddellii
ATAAAATAATTTTTTTTTAAAGATTTTATTTATTTATTTGAGAGAGAGAATGAGATAGAGCATGAGAGGGGGGAGGGTCAGAGGGAGAAGCAGACTCCCCGCCGAGCAGGGAGCCCGATGCGGGACTCGATCCCGGGACTCCAGGATCATGACCTGAGCCGAAGGCAGTCGCTCAACCAACTGAGCCACCCAGGCGCCCCTAAATAAATAAAATCTTTAAAAAAAAAAAAAAAAGAGGCTTTCTGCCTAGAAGAACTCACGATATCG
>NW_027837580.1:0-267 GCF_054177405.1 Leptonychotes weddellii
ACTAATGATGTAATGTATGGTGATTAGCATAACATAATAAAATAAAAAAAATAAAAAAGAAAAACATGAAAAAAAAAAAAAGAAAGAAGTATAGAAAGAAGTACTTATCCCAACTGCCCAGAAGGAAAGCCTCAGCAAAAAGACTCCTACAGGAAGGAATGCCTAAGCTCTCAAAGGATGAGAAATTGGCCACGCAGGGCTACCTGGGTGCTCAGTCAGTTAAGTCAGTTATCCCAGAGTCACAGGATCAAGCCCCGAGTTGGGCTC
>NW_027837581.1:0-2268 GCF_054177405.1 Leptonychotes weddellii
CTTGATGAACATGGATGCAAAAATTCTCACCAAAATACTAGCCAATAGGATCCAACAGTACATTAAAAGGATTATTCACCACGACCAAGTGGGATTTATCCCTGGGTTGCAAGGTTGGTTCAACATCCACAAATCAATCAACATGCTACAATACATTAACAAAAGAAAGAACAAGAATCATATGATCCTCTCAATAGATGCAGAAAAAACATTTGACAAAGTACAGCATCCTTTCTTAATCAAAACGCTTCAGAGTATAGGGATAGAGGGTACATACCTCAATATCATAAAAGCCATCTATGAAAAACCCGCAGCGAATATCATTCTCAATGGGGAAAAACTGAGAGCTTTCCCCCTAAGGTCAGGAACACAGCAGGGGTGTCCACTATCAACACTGCTGTTCAACATAGTACTAGAAGTCCTAGCCACAGCAATCAGACAACAAAAAGAAATCAAAGGCATCCAAATTGGCAAAGAAGAAGTCAAACTCTTACTCTTTGCAGATGAATGATACTTTATGTGGAAAACCCAAAAGACTCCACCGCAAAACTGCTAGAACTCATACAGGAATTCATTAAAGTGGCAGGATAGAAAATCAATGCACACTGTACCTCTGAAACAAATAATACAATATATGTTAAAAAAAAAAGAAGAAGAAGAAGACGAAGATAGCAGGAGGGGAAGAATGAAGGAGGGGAAATAGGAGGGGGAGACGAACCATGAGAGACGATGGACTCTGAAAAACAAACTGAGGGTTCTAGAGGGGTGGGGGTGGGAGGATGGGTTAGCCTGGTGATGGGTATTAAAGAGGGCACGTTCTGCATGGAGCACTGGGTGTTATACACAAACAATGAATCATGGAACACTACATCAAAAACTAATGATGTAATGTATGGTGATTAACATAACAATAAAAAATTAAAAAAAAAAGAAAATCAATGCACAGAAATCAGTGACATTCCTATACACCAACAATAAGATAGAAGAAAGAGAAATTAAGGAGTCAATCCTGAAAGAGGGGGAAAGATGGCGGAGGAGTAGGGAACTCTATTTCAACTGGTCCCGGAATTGAGCTGGATATCTAGCAGACTACTCTGAGCACCCACGAAACCAGCCTGAGATGTAAGAAGATCTGGATCTCTACAAACAGAATATCACAGACAGTTGGTTTTGAGGTATGAAGTGGGGAGCAGTGATTCTGCGGGCAGATATCGGAGGATAAATGGCACTGGGAGGGTGCCTGGCCGTGGGGATCCTACACCACCAGTGAGTGAAAGCCCCTCGTGCTGCAGACGGGACACAGACTCACAGACCGGTAGCAGCAGGGAAAGGACTTTAGGGCAGCCCCCTGGGGCAGAAACCCAGAGTGGCAGGGTCGAGCGTGAGTACCGGGAGCAGCTGGTGGTTTTAGAAGCACAAGGTGCAGAGATGTGCTCCGACCTGGAGGCAAGACTGGGGGTGCTGCAGAGGGGCGCACAACCCAGGACACTGCAGTTTATAGCAGCATGGACAAAAACGGAGACCGTGTGGCCTGGAGAGCTCACTGAAGAACAGACTGCGATCTCTCTGCTCTGAGGCAGAGGGTTGTAAACGGTCTCTTCTGCTCTGACTCGCGGAAGAGACGTGGAAAGCTGCCAGAGAACAAAAGCCCTAAAGACTGATTCCCGCTGAGCCCATCCCCCACCACAGGGGGGCAGGGCAACACTACCCGAACAGGGTTGCCTGAGTAACAGCACAGCAGGCCCCTCCTGCAGAAGACAGGCTGGGAAAACAAGAGGCCAGCCATCCTAAGGTCCCAAGAAAACGGGTGCATCTTGCTTGGGTTCTGGTCAATAATTTGGACTCTATACATTCCCTCAAACACCCATCAACAGAATGGCTAGGAGGAGGAGCCCCCCAAATAGAAAAGACTCAGAGATTATGACTTATGCTGCAGATTTACAAATGGATGCAGATATAACCAAGATGTCGGAGATGGAATTCAGGCTACCAATTGTGAAGACAATGGCTAGAATGGAGAAATCAATTAATGGCAACACAGAGTCTCGAAGGGCAGAAATAAAAGCTGAATTGGCAGAACTTAAAAATGCTATCAATGAGATCCAATCCAATCTAGATAATCTAACAGCTAGGGTAACTGAGGCAGAAGAGAGAATAAGCGACCTGGAAGACAATATAATAGATAAAAAGGGAGAAGAGGAGGCCAGGGAAAAACAATTCAGAATCCATGAAAATAGAATCAGAGAAATAAGTGACACCATGAAGCGT
>NW_027837582.1:0-267 GCF_054177405.1 Leptonychotes weddellii
GAGGAAAATAATCAGTATTTTTTATGAGTTTATATGGCATGGGTAATAATAACTCAGGATGATAAAGCCAATATAATTTTTTTTAAGATTTTATTTATTTATTTGACAGAGAGAAACACAGTGAGAGAGAGAACCCAAGCGGGGAGAGTGGGAGAGGGAGAAGCAGGCTTCCCGCGGAGCAGGGAGCCCGATGCAGAACTCGATCCCAGGACCCTGGAATCATGACCTGAGCCGAAGGCAGACGCTTAACGACTGAGCCACCCAGGC
>NW_027837583.1:0-267 GCF_054177405.1 Leptonychotes weddellii
TGAGGTGGTATCTCATTGAGGTTTTGATTTGGATTTCCCTGATGCCAAGCGATGTTGAGCACTTTTTTATGTGTCTGTTGGCAATTTGTATGGAACCAGAAATACTTTATTTGATGACTATTTGTTTTAAATTCTAGGCCTTGAAACCATGCTTCCCAGAGTAAGATGCTTAGATCAGGGGTGTTAGAATCCCCCAGGAGCTTATGAAATATCTAGTTTCCTAGGCCTTAACTCTAGCAAGCCAGGAATCTACATTTTTCACAAGCT
>NW_027837584.1:0-267 GCF_054177405.1 Leptonychotes weddellii
CCGGACACCAGATCAGTGTAACTTCCAACTCGGCCTCTCTTAAGATACCAACTCCTGACATTCCTGCCGTTTCTCACTAGAGTTACAAAAACATGTGGCTACAGGTTATCTCAGGAGGAAGAAAGGCTCATCTAGACCCATCCTGGCGTTCAACTTGCCAAGCACATTCCTGCAGGCCTTTTTTTTTTTTTTTTTTTTTAATTTAGCAACACTTGGGAGATCACTTAAATTCTGGAAGCTAACTATATCAGGATTAGGTTTGGCTGC
>NW_027837585.1:0-267 GCF_054177405.1 Leptonychotes weddellii
GTCAGGATAATTAGCAGTTACTCAGGACTGCTCTTTACCCGAAAAGTCGCAGGGCCTGTGAGGCAGGCCGTCTTACCTCCGTTTCACGGAGGAGAGAACAGAGACTGAGTGGGCCTGTGGTCCCCGAGTTAGGACAAGGGGCTAGACTCATCCCACTCCAAAGCCTCTGCCACTGCCCAGCCTGACTGGGCCTGCCACCGCACCAGGCAGACTCTCTGGAGCCTTCCGGAAAGGTGGTGTCTGCACCCAGCCCGACACAGAGAGGAC
>NW_027837586.1:0-267 GCF_054177405.1 Leptonychotes weddellii
TTTTTTTTTAAAGATTTTATTTATTTATTTGACAGAGAGAGACACAGCGAGAGAGGGAACACAAGCAGGGGGAGTGGGAGAGGGAGAAGCAGGCTCCCCGCAGAGCAGGGAGCCTGATGCGGGACTCGATCCCAGGACCCTGGGATCATGACCTGAGCTGAAGGCAGTCGCTTAACCAACTGAGCCACCCAGGCGCCCCCCTTGGCCCCTTTCTAAATGTGACCTTTCCCACCTGGAAAGTGGGGACTGTACTACAGAACCTGCTGT
>NW_027837587.1:0-267 GCF_054177405.1 Leptonychotes weddellii
ATTTGCCTCCTTGACAAAATTCCAAACGTGGGTTAATTCCATAACTGAACTTCTCAGTACCTGCAAGGGATGATTTCTGCTAAGGAAAACCATATATCCATGCAGATAACGCTAGTTAAAATTCAGCCCCCTCCCCTCAAACGGTCTCAGCTTTGTGCCCACGTTGTTATCAGCACTTTCTTCTCTCTGCCCTGTCCAGGTGCCCCTCCATTCTCCTACCCCGTCTCTCTGTGGTGGGATTCTGCATCTCAGCTCTCTTCCTCAGCC
>NW_027837588.1:0-267 GCF_054177405.1 Leptonychotes weddellii
GCAGGGAGTCTGCTTTGCCCTCTGACCCTCCCCCTCTCATGTGTGCTCTCTCTCTCTCATTCTGTCTCAAAAAAAAAAAAAAAAAAAAGACAGAGAACAGGAAATTAGATGTTTTAAATTCAGAGATTTGTAAAACCGGAGAGGACTATAAGAACCAGGAAGAGACCATCTGATTTCCACACTTGGGGGAACTTGCTTAGTATAGACACTGAAAATCATGGGCAAAAAAATCACTATGAGGAAATAACAAGTAGATGGATATATAAA
>NW_027837589.1:0-267 GCF_054177405.1 Leptonychotes weddellii
CAATATGTAATTCAGCGCACTAATAACATCACTTTCATCATTAAAGTCTAGCTGCTCATTCATAAAGTCTAAACTGAAGCGATTTTTATCTGAGGATGGCTTCTCTGGCTCAATTGTCAGCTCAGTACTGGTGCTCTTCTTCCGGGATTTCAATACCTTCATGAATGATCCTTCTGCACTCCTTATAGATACTTCTTCACCTGTCAACAAAAAAGAGACTAGTTTTGACAATGAAAGACTGATAGTACAGCTTTTTGTCAGTCCACA
>NW_027837590.1:0-267 GCF_054177405.1 Leptonychotes weddellii
GTGGATCACCACATCAAAAACTAATGATGTATTGTATGGTGACTAACATAATAAAATTTTAAAAATTAAAAAAAAAAATTATACCATATGGTTCTTCCTCTCACTCAAAATAAAGTGCTTACCAATTGCCCAGATGCTCTCATGTGATCTGCCATCCTGTTTCACCTCTCCCACATCATCTGAAACTACAATTCTACTCACTGCCTCACCACATTGGCCTTCTTACTGTACCTTGAGCAAAACAGACTATTCCCATATTATCACCTC
>NW_027837591.1:0-267 GCF_054177405.1 Leptonychotes weddellii
TGACAGAGAGAGACAGTGAGAGAGGGAACACAAGCAGGCAGAGTAGGAGAGGGAGAAGCAGGCTCCCCGCTGAGCAGAGAGCCCGATGCGGGGCTCGATCCCAGGATCCTGGGATCGTGACCTGAGCCGAAGGCAGACGCTTAACGACTGAGCCACCCAGGCGCCCCTGTGATAAGTGTACTCTTAATCTACTTCACCTTTCACCCATCCTCCCACCCACCTCCCCTCTGATAACCATCAGGTTGTTCTCTATAGTTAAGAATCTGT
>NW_027837592.1:0-2268 GCF_054177405.1 Leptonychotes weddellii
CAGTTTGTTTCCTGAGATTAAGAATTCCTCATATCAGTGAGGTCATATGATACATGTCTTTCTCTGATTGACTTATTTCGCTCAGCATAACACCCTCCAGTTCCATCCACGTCGTTGCAAATGGCAAGATCTCATTCCTTTTGATGGCTTCATAATATTCCATTGTATACATATACCACATCTTTATCCATTCATCTGTTGATGGGCATCTTGGCTGTTTCCACAGTTTGGCTATTGTGGACATTGCTGCTATAAACATTGGGGTGCACGTACCCCTTTGGATCCCTACATCTGTATCTTTGGGGGTAAATACCCAGTAGTGCAATTGCTGGATCGTATGGTAGCTCTATTTTCAACTTTTTGAGGAACCTCCATACTGTTTTCCAAAGTGGTTGCACCAGGAGCTGATGAATATTAAAACCAGAGAGTGCGATGTTTCTCGGTGAAGGTTTCTGTGAGAGTGTGCATGTGTTGTGCTGGGAAGGAGTTACGTCTGTGCCTTCATGCATATTATTGATGTCCCTAACTAGAGTGACTGTGAAATGGTTAAAGACTTTTTTATTTGTTTTTTTAAAGATTTTATTTATTCATGAAAGGGAGAGAGAGAGCAAGCAGGGAAAAGGCAGAGGGAGAGAGAGAAGCAGGCTCAATCCCAGGACCCTGAGATCATGACCTGAGCTGAAGGCAGACACTAACCGCTTAACCGACTGAACCAGCCAGGCGTTCCTGGTTAAAGACTTTAATGTCCACAGGGGCTGAAGCCAGGGAGAAAGGTACATGCTAAAAGTTTAATGTTGGGAAGCCAGGAGTATTCCAGAGCCCAGGGATTCTGCCCCGCCGGAAGCCTTTTTTGATTTTATGTAGTTGGAAGTTTCGTCTTACAAAATACCCTATAAGCTATACAATCCTTTCAAGATGATCGCTCAGCTGGCGGAGGGGGTAGAGGAGGGGACAAATGCATACCAGAGAGCCCACAGCACCAAGAGGTAGTTCAATGTGCGAGACCCCGTTCCTGTTATTTATTCATTTATTTAGGTGACAGAGACTTTATTTGGAGAGGGAGGCAAGTATGGAGGAGATCAGAGCTCCTGAGAAACTAGGTTTCGTGCAGGTCCTGAAGACCTTGCGGTGGTGTTGGCCGGATACCCAAGTGCCCATTTCATCACAGATTAATTGGGGAATTCAGGTGCGTTGGAAGGCCACTTGAATTGGGGGATTTACGAAACACTGAAAAGGATCAGTGAAAGAAAAGCAGAATTTCTGAAACAGTACATTTGTCTTGCTTTCCCTCCGGAGAGAGCTTTTAAAAAGGCCATTGTCGTTGTTCTGGAGTTGATTTGAAATTTCCGCCTACTGTAGAAGCTTGCTTCCCTGTGCTGTGTTGGCAGGTTTGCGCCCCGCCGCAGGCTGACTCCTCCTCGTTTACTCAAGATTGTTAACTCCACTGAGCGCTCCCTTGTTCCTCATTCACACAACCCCTCGTGTTTGTGCTTCACGGTTCCACGAAAGCGCTGCACCACAAGAGATGGAAGGGGGTGGACGTGCAGCTTGTTTTTAGGAGATTTTTGGGGAGTTGGGATGTTACCTTAGCTCCTATTCCTTACATGCACCGCACGGCTGGCAGATCCCTGAGCACTTTATTTAGTGGGGAGGGGAGAGGCTCTGAAGGACGGGGGGGGGGGGGGGGGGGCAGAGCGGAGGGGGCGGAGCTCTTGGAGAATGTGGTGACCCCCTGGAGCGAGAGTGGTGCTGTGGAGTGTCGCCTTGGGGTGTGAGCCCAGCTCTCGTTCTCCAGCTGGTGGGCCCTGGGACGTGGCCCTACAGATAACTCCTAGGCACCTCGGGCCTTCAGTTGTCCCGGGGAACGTTGTAGGTCTGAGCCTTTAGCCCAGCACCTGTAGCCTCTGGGGCAGGCTTGTAGCAACTGGACCAGTAAAAGGGATCCTGGGGTGTGTTTAGGTGGGGCACCATTGACGTCCGCTGCACCTGTGTCAAGAAAGAGCCTTAAATCAAGGTGGAAAACCACAAATGTTTCAACAGTGTGTGATTGCAGTTTAAAAGGCATAGAGGGAACGTTTTTCCATTTCTTTGTGTCTTCCTCAATTTCTTTCATGAGTATTTTATAGTTTTCTGAGTACAGATCCTTTGTCTCTTTGGTTAGATTTATTCCTAGGTATCTTATGGTTTTGGGTGCAATTGTAAATGGGATCGACTCCTTAATTTCTCTTTCTTCTGTCTTGTTGTTGGTGTATAGGAATGCCACTGACT
>NW_027837593.1:0-267 GCF_054177405.1 Leptonychotes weddellii
CTTTCCTTTCCTTTTCCTTTTCCTTCCTTTTCCTTTTCCTTTCCTATTCCTTTCCTTTTCCTTTCCTTTTTTTTTTTTTTAACTATAACCAGATGGAAGCAGCTTCCCTGGATTGAAAAAGCATATACTTCCAAATCTCTAAATTTCAGTCCCAGCTCTGTTACTTCTCAGATATGTGAGGTCGAGCAAGTTACTTAACTACTTAAAGATGGCGTTTCCTCATAGGGCAGCTGGAATGGTTGCATCTACTTAACTGGGTTGTTACAA
>NW_027837594.1:0-267 GCF_054177405.1 Leptonychotes weddellii
GGAAAGGAAGCTCGGCAGGCTTCCCGGTTCCTCCAGATGGCAGTGGAGAGCCGCGGACTCTCGGCCTCGCCGGCACGAGTCAACCCCTCTCTTCATCCCGCAGGTGACATACAATTCTGAGCAAACAGGGAGCCCCCACATTAAATCCTGAGTTTGCGGCCCAAAGCATTCAAACCGACCTACGGGATCTTCTAATTCTATTACAACGTTCTTGACGGCAACACCCACGCCTTTCAGTCCTTAGGGTCCCCTCTGAGCGCAGCCCTT
>NW_027837595.1:0-267 GCF_054177405.1 Leptonychotes weddellii
TCATTTATCCTAGCAGTTAGAGCCTCCATTTTTTATTACACCTCATTAATAGCCTTTTTGATTTCAATTTGGTTAGATTTTAGTTCTTTTATTTCTCCAGAAAGGGTTTCTCTAATATCTTCCATGCTTTTTTCAAACCCAGCTAGTACCTTTAAAATTGTCATTCTGAACTCTAGTTCTGACATCTTACTGATGTCCGTATTAATTAGGTCCCTGGCAGTTGGTACTGCCTCTTGTTCTTTTTTTGGAGGTGATTTTTTCCATCCT
>NW_027837596.1:0-267 GCF_054177405.1 Leptonychotes weddellii
CCGGACAGAGAGACGCGCCAGGGTGCAATGACTGACAGCTATAGGACCCCTGAAGTAAAAGCACTTAGATCCTTATTTCAAGAGGTAATGATAAAAAGGATAGAATAGAAGTGGAATATCTTGTAAAAATTAACAGTTATTTTTAAAAATGCACAGGGTCGGGGCGCCTGGGTGGCTCAGTTGGTTAAGCGACTGCCTTTGGCTCAGGTCATGATCCTGGAGTCCCGGGATCGAGTCCCGCATCGGGCTCCCTGCTCGGCGGGGAGC
>NW_027837597.1:0-267 GCF_054177405.1 Leptonychotes weddellii
AACATAACATAATAAAAAGAAATAAAAAAACATCAATAGCCATCACCTGTATGGTGCTTTACACTTTGCATTTAATCTGTGGTATAATAAAAAAATAGGTATTTGGTCTTTGTCTTGGGTTCCTGGCACAGAGCTCCTAAAAACCCTTGGAATCATAAGTCAAACAGAGAAAGACATGTATCATATGATCTCACTGATACGAGGAATTCTTAATCGCAGGAAACAAACTGAGGGTTGCTGGAGTGGGGGGTGGGGTGGGAGGGATGG
>NW_027837598.1:0-267 GCF_054177405.1 Leptonychotes weddellii
ATTTATCAGATATACTTGATTTGTGTTTAGATCATTACAGTTGAAAGAGTAGATTCATACTTAAAATCTTTAAAAAAAAAGATGGAAGGGTGCTTGGTTGGCTCAGTGGATTGAGCGAGTGATTCTTGATCTCAGGGTTGTGAGTTTGAGCCCCATGTTGGGTGTAGGATTACTTAAAAATAAAATCATTAAAAAAAAAAGTAGATTCAGATATACAGATTTTTCCACGCACATATATGTGAGCTAAAAACTCCTAGTGAGACATCT
>NW_027837599.1:0-267 GCF_054177405.1 Leptonychotes weddellii
GTGGGAGAGGGCTGTGAGAGTACATTACCTTTATTTTTTTTATAATAAAAAATTCTTTTGAGTTTTTATTTTTTTTTTCCATGCAGAACGTGCCCTCTTTAATACCCATCACCAGGCCAACCCATCTTCCCACCCCCCTCCTCTCTAGAACCCTCAGCTTGTTTTTCAGAGTCCATCATCTCTCATGGTTCGTCTCCCCTTCCGATTTCCCCCCCTTCATTCTTCCCCTCCTGCTATCTTTTTTTTAACATATATTGTATTATTTGT
>NW_027837600.1:0-267 GCF_054177405.1 Leptonychotes weddellii
AATTATTAAACAGAAAAAAAAAAGAACTTAAAAACCTGTGAGTAGAAGGAATTTTCCTTATACTGATTAATGGTACCTACAAAATACAGGAAAGAACATACTAAATGATGAAAAAGTTAAGTGCATGTCCTTAAAAGTTATAGCAAGTAAAATATATAAACCACTGGAAAGCAAGAAACAAAACTGATGTTTGCAGATCATATGATTGCCTACAAGGAAAAAATGCAAAAGATTCTCTAACAGATTGTTATATTTAGTAAAAGATTT
>NW_027837601.1:0-267 GCF_054177405.1 Leptonychotes weddellii
TTTGTCTTCAATTATTCTCATCAGTGTTTTATAGTTTTCAGAGTACAGGTCATTCACCTCCTTGCTTAAGTTTATTCCTAGGTACTTTATTCTTTTTGGTGCAATTGTAAATAGGATCATTTTCTTAATTTTTCTTTGTTAATTTGTTATTAGTATATAGGAAATCAACAGATTTCTGTATATTCATTTTTTATACTGCAACTTTATTGAATTCATTTATTACATCTGATAACTTTTTGGTGGATTATCTAGGGTTTTCTATGTATA
>NW_027837602.1:0-2267 GCF_054177405.1 Leptonychotes weddellii
GCTATTGTTTAGCTCCATTGAAACTTCAGGCAAAGAAATAAAAAAGCTGAGAGAGTGACTAGCTGATAGCTGAAAGCCAAGTGTGAGAGCCAGAAGGTCTCTTTCATAGCAAGAGGCTTTCATTACCTGTAGCAGAATGGCAGAGAAAGCTGAGGACCAGATTGAGCTAAATCATTAGGTAGCCAAGCTCCAAAGTTAAACTACCAACTAAAGTAGGTCTCCTATGCTAGAGACAGCACTGTGGGTGGGAAAGAATGAGACCCTGGCACATGGAATGCGGACATCTGAGTTGATGCCCCCCCAAATCTTGAATTCCCAGATTTCTCTTGACCCTCTGAGCCTGCAGAAGTAAGCTACCCTTCCCTACTAAGAGCTGCATTTTCCCCTTGCTTGAGACAATGACTGGGCCTCTTGGCAAGACAACATGTCACCCCTCAGGATCTGCCCCCACCTACCCTCCTATCCACTAAATCTATAACTAGGGTTAAGGGGTAGCATAACCCAGCTGGGGACATGCTAGGCATGATAAGGGAGGAAAGAAACCAGACCCCAAAGGAGCAAAAAGATCTAACCAGCACAGACTGCAGGAAGTAGGGGAATACATGTGGGACTAGATTCTGAGAGTACTTGATTAAGGGGGGGGATAGAACATGAGATTAGATAACAATTTGTGTGTGCTCTCCCAAAGTATAAAATTTACGCCCTGAGAAAGCCCCCAGGAAATGGTGCAAACTTGCTAGTAAGATGGCTTCTATGAAGCATGGTAAAAGTGATGACCCATGCTAAGTGAAGTCAAAATATCATAAATGTCTTGGCAGGTGGTAGAGGAAAGGATTAAAATGTTAAGAGAAATATGGGGCACGTGGGTGGCTCAGTCGATTAAGCATCCGCCTTTGGCTCAGGTCACGATCCCAGGGTCCTGGGATCGAGCCCTGCATCGGGCTCCCTGCTCGGCGGGGAGCCTGCGTCTCCCTCTGCCACTCCCCCTGCTTGTGCACTCTCTCCTTTCTCTCTGTCTGACAAATAAATTAATTAATTAATCTTTAAAAACAAAACAAAAACATAGCCAACCAAAGAAAAATAGGTAATTTCGACTTCATCAAAGTTAAAAGGCTTTGTGCTTTGAAGAATACCATCAAGAAGGACTCCTGGGTGGCTCAGTCGTTGGACGTCTGCCTTTGGCTCAGGTCATGGTCCCGGAGTCCTGGGATCGAGCCCCACATCGGGCTCCCTGTTCGGCGGAAAGCCTGCTTCTCCCTCTCCCACTCCCCCTGCTTGTGTTCCCTCGCTCACTGTGTCTCTGTCAAATAAATAAATAAAATCTTAAAAAAAAAAAAGAATACCATCAAGAAAGTGAAAAGACAACCCACAGGAGAAATTATTTGCAAATCATGTATCTGATAAGAGTCTAATATCCAGAATATATATCTGTACCTATATCTATCTATCTATATATCTTTACTCAATAATAATAAGAGAAAAAACCCAATTCTAAAATAGGCAAAGAAGGGCGCCTGGGTGGCTCAGTTGGATAAGCGACTGCCTTCGGCTCAGGTCATGATCCTGGAGTCCCTGGATCGAGTCCCGCATCGGGCTCCCTGCTCGGCAGGGAGCCTGCTTCTCCCTCTGACCCTCCCGACCCTCCCCCCTCTCATGTGCTCTTTCAGTCTCTCTCTCTCAAATAAAAATAAAAAAAATAAAATAGGCAAAGAATTTCAATAGAGATCTTTCCAAAGAAGATACACAAATGGACAATAAGTGCATGAAAAGATGTTCAACATCAGTGGTCAGTAAGTAGATGCAAATCAACATCACAGTTAAGGGGCCCCTGGGTGGCTCAGTCGGTTGAGTGTCCAACTCTTGATTTCAGCTCAGGTCAAGATCTCAGGGTCCTGGGATGGAGCCCCATGTCAGGCTTTGTGCTCACCGCAGTGTCTACTTGGGATTCTCTCTCTCCCTCTGCCCCTCCCCCTGCTTGCGTGCGCTCTCTAAATAAATAAATTAATAAATAAATAAACTAATTAATTAAATAAACCACAGTGAGACACCACTTTGCACCAACAGAATGACTATTAGAAAAAGGAAAATAACAAATGTTGGTGAAGATTTACATCTTGGAGCCCACATACATTGCTGGTAGAAATGTAAAACAATGCAGCAAGTTGAGAAAACAGTGACAACTGCTGAAATAGTTAAACATAGAGTTACTATTTGGCCCAGGAATTTCACTGCTAGGTAATACCCAAGAGAATTGAAATATATGTCCC
>NW_027837603.1:0-267 GCF_054177405.1 Leptonychotes weddellii
AGGCGGACTGAGGAAAGGACAGAGTCTCCAGATCCTAAAACGCGGGCTCGAGTGGAAGGGACCTGATGCTTTTGCACAGTATTACTTCAGGAACTCATTATTCTGAAACACTGTCCAGATGATGACACACCAGACACTCGGGGGACGCTGCCTCCTAGGAAGACCGCTATCTTAAAGCAGCTCGCTGCTGCCCATCACGCATCTTCCACCAAAGGCAGAGGAAAGGCCAAAAAAGGAGGACATTAATGCTGACTGACCCGAAGCAGT
>NW_027837604.1:0-267 GCF_054177405.1 Leptonychotes weddellii
TTTAAAGATTATTTATTTATTTATTTGAGAGAGAGAGAGAGCATGAGCAGGGAGAAGGGTAGAGAGAAAAGCAGACTCCCCGCTGAGCAGGGAGCTTGATGTGGGACTCGATCCCAAGACCCTGGGATCATGACCTGAGCCCAAGGCAGATACTTAACCAACTGAGCCACCCTGCAATACCTTTCTTTTTTTTTTTTTTAATTTTTATTGTTATGTTAATCCCCATACATTACATCATTAGTTTTGGTGTAGTGTTCCATGATTCAT
>NW_027837605.1:0-267 GCF_054177405.1 Leptonychotes weddellii
ACGGCTGCCAGGCCCAAGGCAGGACACAGCGGAGACCACAGTCCAGAGGCTCAGGAGCCCATCCACATCCCAGGGCCACCTGAAGTGCCCACGGGGTCCCTAGCCATATTCGCAGGCTCCAGCAGCCGGAACAAGGGGGTGCCCACCCTGCTTACCCTAACTCAACCCACGCCTGGCTCCATAGCAGAAGATGGATGGGGGGGCCGGGGCGGGAACTGCAGAGCAGGGGCCACAGGTGAACGCCAGCAGGCAGACGCAAGTGCGTGT
>NW_027837606.1:0-267 GCF_054177405.1 Leptonychotes weddellii
TCGCTGTGTCTCTCTCTGTCAAATAAATAAATAAAATCTTTAAAAAAAAAAGAGTTCTTCATATATTCTGGAAACAAGTCCTTTATCAGAATGCATTATACAGATATTTTCTTTCAATCTGTGACTTTTCATTCTCTTAACAGTGTCTTTTACCAAGTAGAAGTTTTTAATTTTAAAATATTTTAACATGAGTTTTTTTTATGGATCACACTTTTGATACTGTATTAAAAACCGCATTGCTAAACCCAAAGTCATAGAGATTTTCTC
>NW_027837607.1:0-267 GCF_054177405.1 Leptonychotes weddellii
TATTCTGAAATTTTTGAGGAACCTGCTATGCTGTTTTTTTATATTCCTACCAATCGTGCACATGGTTCCCAATTTCTCCACATCCTCACCACCAATGCTTATTTTGTTTTTTTAATATTAGCCATTCAACTAAAATTTACAAGTCAGGAAACGACAGATGTTGGCGGGGATGCGGAGAAAGGGGAACCCTCCTACACTGTTGGTGGGAATGCAAGCTGGTGCAGCCACTCTGGAAAACTGTATGGAGGTTCCTCAAAAAGTTGAAAA
>NW_027837608.1:0-267 GCF_054177405.1 Leptonychotes weddellii
AGTGATTAGAAGTGGGAGGTCAGTAAAAAGGAGAGGCAAAGGATGACTCCCAGATTGCTAGACTGAGACGCCATGTGGGTGGGGCCACCATTTACTAAGAAAGCAGAGACTGGGAGAGAAAACACAGAGTGGAAAGATGATGGGGGTTCGTTTATAATAAAATTGACCTTTCCAGGTTGCTCTCAGTCTTAGAAACATTCTACGTGAGGTACCTGGCAGAGTACCTGGCATGTCGTGGGTGCTTGATAAATGCTGACTCTTATTCTC
>NW_027837609.1:0-267 GCF_054177405.1 Leptonychotes weddellii
CAAAGAGCTAAACCAAGAGTTAAAACGGTAAGACTCTTTTTCTTTTCTAAAGATTTATTTATTTATTTGAGAGAGAGAGAGAACACAAGTGGGAGGGGCAGAGGGAGAGGGAGAGAGAATCTCAAGCAGACTCCGCACTGAGCACAGAGCCAGACGTGGGGCTTGATCCCATGACACTGAGATCAGGACCCAAGCCTTTAAAACCAAGAGATGGGCGCTTAACTGACTGCTCCCCTCAGGCGCTCCAAAACTGTAAGACTCTTAAAA
>NW_027837610.1:0-267 GCF_054177405.1 Leptonychotes weddellii
ACCATTAGGTCCTGGCTTTTCTTTGTTGGGAGGTATTTGATTATTGATTCAGTCTTCTTATATTGGTCCGAGCTAGAAAAAGGACAAACTTAAGTCCACAGTTATCAGAAAAGAAGGAAATAATAAATATGAGATCAGAAATGAATCAAATAGAGCTGAGAAAAACCATAGAAAAAATTCAACTAAACTAAGAGTTGGGATTTTTTGAAAGATAAACAAAATCAACAAACTTTTGGCTGGACTAAGGGAAAAAGAGAGAAGATGCAA
>NW_027837611.1:0-267 GCF_054177405.1 Leptonychotes weddellii
TAACTATACCATGCAGCCTCCGTTCCCCATTTGTTTAAAGTAATTAGGGGCACTATTACACAGTAAGATACTAGTATGAGGATTAGGTGAGAAATGACAGTCTCCTGCCTGACCCCTGCCAGCCTCCAATTATATGTCACTCCTCAGAGATAACCAGTTACAATTGCTTAACTTGTTTC
Organism: Leptonychotes weddellii; assembly: GCF_054177405.1. Taxonomy (NCBI): domain Eukaryota; kingdom Metazoa; phylum Chordata; class Mammalia; order Carnivora; family Phocidae; genus Leptonychotes; species Leptonychotes weddellii. The sequence continues at coordinate 180 of NW_027837611.1, forward strand.
CTTCTTTCTTTTTTTTTTTTTAATTTTATTATGTTATGTTAGTCACCATACAATACATCATTGGTTTTTGATGTAGTGATCCACGATC
>NW_027837612.1:0-267 GCF_054177405.1 Leptonychotes weddellii
TCTCCATTTCCAAAAGACTTTTTTTGCATTGCTTTCACCTATTTACCTTTTTATTATTATTATTATTTTTTTTTTTTTTTTTTAGATTTTATTTATTTATTTGACAGAGAGAGACACAGCGAGAGAGGGAACACAAGCAGGGGGAGTGGGAGAGGGAGAAGCAGGCTCCCCGCAGAGCAGGGAGCCCGATGTGGGACTCAATCCCAGGACCCTGGGATCATGACCTGAGCCGAAGGCAGTCGCTCAACCGACTGAGCCACCCAGGCG
>NW_027837613.1:0-2267 GCF_054177405.1 Leptonychotes weddellii
CAGATGCTTAACGACTGAGCCACCCAGGTGCCCCAGCCCCATACTTTTTTTTTTTTTTTAAGTTTTATTTATTTGACAGAGAGAGAGACAGCAAGAGAGGGAACACAAGCAGGGGGAGTGGGAGAGGGAGAAGCCGGCTTCCCGCGGAGCAGGGAGCCCGATGCGGGACTCCATCCCAGGACCCTGGGACCATGACCTGAGGCAGAGGCAGATGCTTAACGACTGAGCCACCCAGGTGCCCCAGCCCCATACTTTTTTTTTTTTTTTAAGTTTTATTTATTTGACAGAGAGAGAGACAGTAAGAGAGGGAACACAAGCAGGGGGAGTGGGAGAGGGAGAAGCCGGCTTCCTGCGGAGCAGGGGGCCGGATGCAGGGCTCGATCCCAGGATGCTGAGATCATGACCTGAGCCGAAGGCAGACGCTTAACGACTGGGCCACCCAGGCGCCCCCCCCCAAGCCCCATACTTTAATCCAAAAACAAACCATCAAACCAAAAATTCAGTCTAAGATGACTGACCAAGAGCGGAGACCCCATGTGAGAATTTCCATCACTCCGGTGCCCGTGTACTAAGTATGTTTGACCCTATTAACCTACAAGCCAATTTAAACCCAGTCCTCCATTTTTCTTTCTTACTAATGAGTCTCTTCGCTCGTGTTTTATAATCACGGGGAAACACTCCAGTAAGTGCACGGCTGAGCTATTATCATACTTCTCGGGGAGTATAAGACAATGTGCCCCCGGCCTCTTTCCTCAGCACACACAGAGGTATGCAGTTAATCACACAACACATCCCTGCTGGGCCCTATCCTGCTCTGGGCGGGACTGGCTGCAAAGCGCCTTGGAAAAAACAGACTGCCGAGAAATGCACGCAGGGCTCACGGCAGCAGTTAAAAAGCAAGATGCAGTATGAATCAAAGTGACAAGGCCCAGGAATAAAAGGCTCACCCAAGTTCACTGGTTTTATGTTGAAGCTATAATTTGTAATTAATGCGACTTCCACCCTACGACTAGCGGAATGACATTACTAATAACATCACTAATATGGTGGTATGGCCACACAAAGAAGTCGGTGATCCTTGGGGGAGAGGAGCCAAATTTCAGTGAAGCATAAAAATCAAGGTTGTTACCTGAAACACACCTTTATCAAACCTTGCCTTCTGACGTAAAGCATATCAATTAGAGGCATTGTGCTGTATAGACTTCTTCCACTGTTATTTCAAATTTAGTTTTGAGTGACTCATACAACCTGAATAGAGCTGGTATTATAATCATGGTAGCGAATGAGCCCTGAAGGCTCTAGATGAATTTCATACATAGATACCTATTCTTATGAGTAGGCTCTAATAAATCTTTACATGGACTGGGAAAGGAACAAATAGGAGAAGGGAGCACTAGTGGTATTGACAAATTAAGGGAGAGAAAGGGTAAAAACCAATGGCTATTAGAAAAAACAAATTACGACAATTTCCCCAAAAGTGATAGTGTCAAGAGTTTCCAGACAGGACTCTAATGAATTTAGACTGCTTTACAGAGAGCACCCCTGGGTCCCCAGGGGTACTGCTCCTGGAGTGAGGATGAGCGGGTTGTGCACAGAAAGACCTATAAGCTCTTCTCCATCAACCCCTCCTCTCTGTCACTAGAAAATAATTAAGTATCTGAATTCACAGGTCTATTCAAAGAGAATTCCACGGATACAAGCCTTGTTTGCTACTTGAAGACCAGCTCAAATATCTTTCCTCCATGAAGACTTCAGCACCCTACCCCCTGCCCCCCTGGCAGTGAGTTATTCGCTCCTCTGGGCTCCCTCAGCATTTTGCCCATAACCTCTACCTCCTTATATTGTAGTTATTTGCTTTATTTTAAGGGCACTCCACAGAGCATGGCAAACAAAGGAAGTGGGAATATTTGTTAAATTAATAAATCATCCTCTTAGCTAGAAGCTATTGTCGCTTAGTCCCTACGAGCATTCTTTAAGAAGGGTCAATGCCCAGGGGTCAGCTCAAGTCCCAGGACCTGGTGAAACAGGATACACATTCACCCAACACAAATGAAGCCCCTGTGAAGAAGATGCTAGAGGGGCGCCTGGGTGGCTCAGTCAGTTAAGCGTCTGCCTTCGGCTCAGGTCATGATCTCGGGGTCCTGGTATCAAGCCCCATATCAGGCTCCCTGCTCCATGGGGAGCCTGCTTCTCCTTCTCTCTCTGTGTGCTCGCTTGCTCTCTCTCTCTCAAATAAATGAAATCTTAAAAAAAAAAAAAAAAAGATG
>NW_027837614.1:0-267 GCF_054177405.1 Leptonychotes weddellii
TTCCTGACCACGCTATTTCTCCAGCTGGTGAGATCCCAAGGCACAGAAGCAGGTATTACAGCCAGCGAGCTTGTGTGACCCATGTCTGTGCTGTCCCATTGTGGAGCAAAGGGAGATAGAGTAAAATTTGCTACAGGAAAGCTATGTAGGAAGTTGTGGGGGGTTGGAATGTTGCAGAAAATAACTGACTTTGGGATCCATGTTAATTCATATCTAATGTTAACTTTATTCTACAAGTGAAGACAGGAATGGATCAGAATGAGAGTG
>NW_027837615.1:0-267 GCF_054177405.1 Leptonychotes weddellii
TGGAACACTTCATCTAGAACTAATGATGTAATGTATGGGGATTAACATAAGAATAAAAAAAAATTGGGAAAAAAAATAAGTAAAAAGAAATTCAATTTAAATATAAAGACACAAATATATGAAAAGTAGAAAAATTTTAAAAACATAGACCATATCAGAAGTAAGTTGGAGTGGCTCTATCAATATTAACAAAATATATTTCGGTGGAAAGGCTACTAAGAAGCATAAAAAAGGTCATTTGGTAAAAATGAAGTGTCCTATTTGTCA
>NW_027837616.1:0-267 GCF_054177405.1 Leptonychotes weddellii
AGACACATGAAAAAGTGCTCAACATCGCTTGGCATCAGGGAAATCCAAATCAAAACCTCAATGAGATCCCACCTCACACCAGTCAGAATGGCTAAAACTAACAAGTCAGAAATGACAGATGTTGGCGGGGATGCTGAGAAAGGGGAACCCTCCTAAACTCTTGGTGGGAATGCAAGCTGGTACAGCACTCTGGAAAACAAAATGGAGGTTCCTCAAAATGTTGAAAATAGAGCTACCCTATGACCCAGCAATTGCATTACTGGGTAT
>NW_027837617.1:0-267 GCF_054177405.1 Leptonychotes weddellii
CGCCTGGGTGGCTCAGTTGGTTAAGCGACTGCCTTTGGCTCAGGTCATGATCCTGGAGTCCCTGGATCGAGTCCCGCATCGGGCTCCCTGCTCGGCGGGGAGCCTGCTTCTCCCTCTGACCCTCCCCCCTCTCATGTGCTCTCTGTCTCTCTCATTCTCTCTGTCTCAAATAAATAAATAAAATCTTTAAAAAAAAAAATAAATCCTTAATAGCTTGTCCTTTTAACTATGCTAACTGAACATTAGGACCGTGTCATCTCCTAAAGA
>NW_027837618.1:0-267 GCF_054177405.1 Leptonychotes weddellii
TATATATTTTTATATTAAAATATGACGAGTAAAAGAATTTCAGGTGCCAGCACTAGACTAATGAATTGCTTTCGGGGGTCGGGGGTGGGGGATGGAAAGCAGGGAAGTCTGAAAAACAGGACAATGGTCTACTAGTCCACCTTTAGGTGGTCCCAACTCCAGTTAATAGCAATCTTGTGGATAAAAGAATCTCCTTTCAATAAGCGTGAAAATTTATTTCACTTCCAACTAAGTTTTCAAGATCATAATTTGGTTCTAAATTTTCTA
>NW_027837619.1:0-267 GCF_054177405.1 Leptonychotes weddellii
ATGGGGATTAACATAAGAATAAAAAAAAAAAGAAAAGAAAAGAAAAAAAGAGTCACATGCTCCTCCAACTGAGCCAGCCAGGCGCCCCTATGTGTCTGTTTTTATGCCAATATTTATGCCAACATTGGATAGCAGGGGAGACGGAACTGATAAAACATGTATATAAAGCTTGTCAATTGGTTTGCCGGAGAAGGAAGTCTGAGACCCCAAATGGTTTATCTTGGGCCTGGATATTTAGGAATATCCTACACATACATGAACGATATC
>NW_027837620.1:0-267 GCF_054177405.1 Leptonychotes weddellii
AATAGGCAAAGGACCTGAATAGACATTTTTACAAAGAAAACATACAAATGGCCAACAGAGATTTGGGCAACTGTGAAGCGGGGGAGACCCTGGCCAGGCCAAGGCTGAGGACACTGGATCTCATTGTCCTCCCAGTCTTTTGATCCCTTCCCTCAAACCCATCAATAAAATGGTCTTTCCAAACGAACAAACAGACAACCACACAAATGACCAAAAAATACATGACAAGGTTCTCAACATCACTAATCATCAGGGAAATGCAAATCA
>NW_027837621.1:0-267 GCF_054177405.1 Leptonychotes weddellii
TTGTGTATTTTTGCTTTTCTTGCCCTTGCCTGAGGAGACAGATCCAAAAACATGTTGCTAATAAGACCGATGCCTAAGAGATTTCTTTTTCTTTTAAGAGTTTTATGGTTTCTACCTATGTTTTCTTTTAAGAAACTAACTATATTTTCTTTCAGTTTTATGGTTTCAGATCTTACATTTAGGTCTTTTTTTTTTTTTTAAAGATTTTATTTATTTATTTGACAGAGAGAGACACAGCGAGAGAGGAAACACAAGCAGGGGGAGTGG
>NW_027837622.1:0-267 GCF_054177405.1 Leptonychotes weddellii
GGGCACCCGGGTGGCTCAGTTGGATTGAGCAGCCAACTCTTGATTTAGGATCAGGTCATGATCTCAGGCTCCTGAGATCGAGCTCCGTGCTCAGTGGGGAGTCTGCTTGGGATTCTCTCTCTCCTTCTCCCTGCTGTGCTCACTCGCTCATGGGCACGCTCTCTCTCAAATAAATAAATCCAATCTTAAAAAAAAAAAAATGTTACAAGGGGAATGGTGGAATTATGGGGGTTCAAAATTTTTCATACCTGTTATTTATTCTTCTTT
>NW_027837623.1:0-267 GCF_054177405.1 Leptonychotes weddellii
TTGGATATTGAGATTTTGAACTATGTCCTTACAGATTGTCTGCCTTTTGGATCTCTCCATTTCTTTTCTTTTTTTTTTTTTTTAAGATTTTGTTTATTTATTTGACAGAGAGAGACACAGCAAAAGAGAGAACACAGCAGGGGGAGTGGGAGAGGGAGAAGCAGGCTTTCCGCAGAGCAAGGAGCCCGATACGGGGCTCGATCCCAGGAACCTGGGACCATGACCTGATCCGAAGGCAGATGCTTAACGACTAAGCCACCCAGGCGC
>NW_027837624.1:0-2267 GCF_054177405.1 Leptonychotes weddellii
ATATAAAAAATTTTCTTTCTTCAGTATAAATCTGAAGGGAACAATGTTCTATGTGTTTATTAGACAACCTGCAACGAGCGTACATCTTTTTATTATTTTGAGGTACCCTTGAAGATCCTGTATTTTGACAAAGCTCAGTGGTGTTTAATGGGATACCATCTAGAAATCCAAGGGGTATTTTGGAAAAAAAGGAAAAGTAAGTCAGGCTTTCCTTTGTGCTGCGAGCTTTATAAACTTCAGTTGGTTTATTCAACTTCAGTCGGTTGATATTTAAACTTCAAAACCCTGTTTTTCCTTTCTTTTTTTGTCACACAAGAAAATAAGTCATATTACTCTATAATCCCACCTTATTTTTTTTTTTTAAAGATTTTACTTATTTGACAGAGAGAGAGACAGCTAGAGTAGGAACACAAGCAGCGGGAGTGGGAGAGGGAGAGCAGGCTTCCCGCCGAGGAGGGAGCCCGATGTGGGACTCGATCCCAGGACCCTGGGATCATGACCTGAGCCGAAGGCAGACGCTTAACGACTGAGCCACCCAGGCGCCCCCCACCTTATATTTTTATACATGTGGTTCTATACATGTAGGTCTATAATGTATATGATTTGGGTATTATTTTAAGGAAATGGAATAAGCATGGCAGAAATCTAACTAAACAAAATCTCAAAAGAAAGGAAATGTATGTACAATCTGAGCACACTAAGAGGAAGTATTGCCAAAAATATTACTTTTATAGTATTGTATTCGTACTTTGGATGAAAGTCTATCAAAGGCATTTATTAGATTGTCAAAACTGGGTGTATTCCTTTTTCATAGGAGTATAAGATGCATATGTTTTATTATTTTTTTATTTTTTACAGATTTTGTTTATTTATTTATTTTAAAGATTTTATTTATTTTTATTTATTTGACAGAGAGAGAGACTGCGAGAGAGGGAACACAAGTAGGGGGAGAGGGAGAGGGAGAAGCAGGCTTCTCGCCGAGCAGGGAGCCCGATGCGGGGCTCCATCCCACGACCACGATCTGAGCCGAAGGCAGATGCTTAACGACTGAGCCACCCAGGTGCCCCCAAGATTTTGTTTATTTATTTGACAGAGAGAGAGACAGCGAGAGCCAGAACACAAGCAGGAGGAGCGGGAGAGGGAGAAGCAGGCTTCCCACTGAGCAGGGAGCCCAGTGCGGGGCTCAATCCCAGGACCCTGGGATCATGACCTGAGTCAAAGGCAGACGCTTAACAACTGAGCCACCCAGGCGCCCAAGATGCATATATTTTACAAAAATTCCCCTTGTTCCATTATAATTAAACCAGTGACTTCAAAGTAACAATTATGTTTAGTTACATTTAAAAAGTTAGGCTAAATTCAAAACAACAAAATGATTTTTGTGAAATGATAAGTATTAGAAGTGTAAACTGACAGGCTGAAAAGAGATATTTTAAGTGAATGTTAAAAAGACATAGTTTTACATGTAAGTTAGCTTTTCAAGGCAATTTTATGAAGAAATCATTGTCGTACTTATTGTACTGTTTCTCATACCTCCACTTACAAAATGAAAGCCATCACACTGTTAAATGTGTTGTTTGTATTAATAAGTAGGTTTTAAACCTTGGATGTTGAGCACTGAACTTTCAGACAGTTGCACAAAAAAACAGGCAAAATGTTTTCCTTTATGTTTAATAAGAGTAGGTTTGGGGTAATAAAGGAAGTGTTTGGGAGGAAATCTTCTTTTGTGGTTTCCTTTCTGTTGTCAGACCAACAGCTACAGTCTTCTATGTCCATATTTTTTTCTTAATCCCCGTCTCAAATAAGGAAGAATCTCAACCCTTCCTTACATTCATTACCATTCTAACCCAACTATATTTGACTCACGTATAACTTCCTATAGGTGCCAGGTTATATGATGCCTTTCTCCCTTTGCTGGTACCGTTTCTCCTATCTATAACATCCTTGAGAATATTTATTCATTTTTTGCAACCCCTCGATAAAGGAAAGTTGATCAATCCTTAATTTGTATCTCTGTTTTGCTTAGTGAATACCTCTCTTATTGCACATATTTTATTGGAAATACTTGTTATTTTATGTCTTCCCCAGTAGACTCTATATTCCTTGAAACCCAGAACATTTATTCTATCTCTAGTATCTGGCATGGTGCTGGCACAATGTAGATACTCAGTAAGTTGTGGTTTAAAACAAAAGATACTTCATATGATCTCACTGATATGAGGAATTCTTAATCGCAGGAAACAAACTGAGGGTTGCTGGAGTGGGGG
>NW_027837625.1:0-267 GCF_054177405.1 Leptonychotes weddellii
CCCTCTGACCCTCTGACCCTCCTCCCTCTCATGCTCTCTGTCTCTCATTCTCTCTCTCGCAAATAAATAAATAAAATATTAAAAAAATAAATAAATAAATAAATAAATAGCTTGTGCACCAACTTTCATATGGATTTCATTGTGGCTGCATCCAACCTCTGAGCAGAACACCGTAACATTCCCCCTTCAGATCGGCATAAGAGCAAGCTGACTGCAGGGAAGATCATCCCCGCCATTGACACAACCACAGCAGCTGTAGTTGGCCTC
>NW_027837626.1:0-267 GCF_054177405.1 Leptonychotes weddellii
TCTTTCTTATTTTGGGGATTCCTCCTCCTAGTCATTCTGTTGAGGGGTGGTTGAAGGAACGTACAGAGTCCAAATTATTGACCACAACCCAAGCAAGATGCACCTGTTTTCTAGGGACCTTAGGGTTGCTGGCCTCTTGTTTTCCCAGCCTGCCTTCTGCGGGAGGGGCCTGCCGCACTGTTACTCAGGCAATCCTGTTTGGGCAGAGTTGCCCTGCCCCCTGTGGTGGGTGATGGGCTCAGTGAAAACCAGTTTTTTGGGGCTTTT
>NW_027837627.1:0-267 GCF_054177405.1 Leptonychotes weddellii
CTACATTGCCATCTGTCGGCCTTTACACTATTCAACTGTCATGAACCCTAGAGTTTGCTATGCCTTGCTGCTGGCTCTGTGGCTTGGAGGATTTATCCACTCCATTATCCAGGTGGCCCTCATCCTCCGTTTGCCCTTCTGTGGCCCAAATCAACTGGATAACTTCTTCTGTGATGTGCCACAGGTCATCAAGCTAGCCTGCACAGACACTTTTGTGGTGGAGCTTCTGATGGTCTTCAACAGTGGTCTGATGACCCTTCTGTGCTT
>NW_027837628.1:0-267 GCF_054177405.1 Leptonychotes weddellii
AGACTCTCTGAGTGATGGGCTGAGAAGGAACGAGCAGACAAGAGAGTCTCCGAGGAGTTTGGTCTGAGAAGCTGAGTCAGGTGGAAGGAAAGAGTTTGGTGGAGGGAGATCAAGATTTCTGCTCTGCTACCATAAGATCCAGCAATTGCACTACTGGGTATTTACCCCAAAGATACAAAAGTAGGGATCCGAAGGGGTACGTGCACCCCGATGTTTATAGCAGCAATGTCCACAATAGCCAAACTGTGGAAAGAGCCAAGATGTCCA
>NW_027837629.1:0-267 GCF_054177405.1 Leptonychotes weddellii
TGGGCTGCTGGGAACACAGAGAACAAATGGGGAATTCAAAGGGAGACTTTAAAGGGTTTTAAAGGTACAAGACACAAAGGCAAAGAACAGGGCCTCCAAAAATCCCTGGAGATGGCACACTAGCAATTTCAAAATGTTGCCCAGGCATTCAGATGTTTTCTTTCAGAGAAAGAAGAATGTTTGCATAATACAGATTTTTTAAAAAAAATTCTGCCATGATATAGTATTCTCAGTGTCCGTTAACCCTGATGGGAGAATTATCTGGCT
>NW_027837630.1:0-267 GCF_054177405.1 Leptonychotes weddellii
TCTCCATTTCCAAAAGACTTTTTTTGCATTGCTTTCACCTATTTACCTTTTTATTATTATTATTATTATTTTTTTTTTTTTTTAGATTTTATTTATTTATTTGACAGAGAGAGACACAGCGAGAGAGGGAACACAAGCAGGGGGAGTGGGAGAGGGAGAAGCAGGCTCCCCGCAGAGCAGGGAGCCCGATGTGGGACTCAATCCCAGGACCCTGGGATCATGACCTGAGCCGAAGGCAGTCGCTCAACCGACTGAGCCACCCAGGCG
>NW_027837631.1:0-267 GCF_054177405.1 Leptonychotes weddellii
AGCACAGCACAGCACAGCATAGCACAGCATAGCATAGCACAGCATAGAAGAGCATAGGATAGAATAGCACTACATAGCACAGAACAACAAAGCACAGCACAGCGCAGCATAGAATAGCATAAGTTAACACAGCACAGCATAGCACAGCGCACCACAGCATAGAATAGCATAGCAGAGCATAGCATAGCATAACATAGCATTGCATAGCATAGCATAGAATAGCATAACTGAGCACAGCATAGCATAGCGCAGCATAGCATAGAATAG
>NW_027837632.1:0-267 GCF_054177405.1 Leptonychotes weddellii
GTAGGGCAATTAGAATAAAAGATGGTAGTATAAGGAGAAGCTGTGCTCTTGGGTTGATAGTAGATTGTTGAGGGCCTTTAAAGCCTACTGAGATGTTTGAATGTCGTTCTTGAAGCTCAGGGTAAAGTCTGATAGAATCTTTGATTTAGAAAGTTAACTCTATAGAAGAAATGTTGTAGAGGGAAGATAGAGAATGTGTATCAGACACAGTTCAGGTGGAGCAATAGAAACCATCCTAGAAACTTTCAGTAGAAAGGGATTTGACAC
>NW_027837633.1:0-267 GCF_054177405.1 Leptonychotes weddellii
TACTCTCAAATCTAGCTTTGCCAAAACATCCAAATGTGTGTATAGATGTACCTCCAGAAGAGCAGCCGCATTTTGTTTGCCTTCACATCCCCAGAGATATACCAGTGCCTGGCCCAGAGCTGGTGGGTGACCCATTCATCTCTGTAAAGGCGGTCCTTGAACATAAAGTCATGAGGTCCCATACTTTTGTGGTATCTGCTTTGTATCCAGTCATGTGCTGAACAGGTACCTCCTTGACTCACAGGAAATGTGATGGCTAATTGTTCT
>NW_027837634.1:0-267 GCF_054177405.1 Leptonychotes weddellii
TATCCAGTAAGTATATTTTCAAAACTATTAAATAGTTCACACATATGAAAGGGTTTACAGAAAGACAGTAAACACCTAAAAAAATGTCTAAAAGACCAATATTTGGGAAGTACTGGGAAGCGGCAAGGTCCACAGCTACCTCATTTGGGTTTCTTTTTTTTTTTTTTTAAGATTTTATTTATTTATTATTTGAGAGAGACCGAGAGAGAGAGAGAGAGAGAGCATGAGTGGAGAGAGAGAAGCAGGCCCCCCGCGGAGCAGGGAGCC
>NW_027837635.1:0-2267 GCF_054177405.1 Leptonychotes weddellii
AAGAAGAAGAAGTCTTAGCCACAACAATTAAGCAAGGAAAGAAATAAAGGAATTCCAAATTGGAAAGGAAGAAGTAAAACTGTCACTATTTGCGGATGTCATGACACGATATATAGAAAACCCTAAAGACTCCACCAAAAAATTATTAAAACTAATAAATTAAGTTACAGGGTACAAAATTAATATACAAAAATCTGTTGTTTCAATCAGAAAAAGAAATTAGGAATATAATCCATTCACAACTGCATCAAAAGAATAAAATACCTAAGAGTACATTTAACCAAGAAGGCGAAAGACACTGATGCAAGAAACTGAAAAAGACACAAATAAATGAAAAGATATTCCATGCTCATGGATTGGAAGAATAATATTGTTAAAATGTTCATACTACCCAAAGTATAGTACAGTTTCAGTGCAATGCTTGTCAAAATTCCACTGGCATTTTTCACAAAAATGAAATAATCTTAAAATCTGTGTGGAACCACAAAAGACCCCAAATAGCGGGGCGCCTGGGTGGCTCAGTCGATTAAGCGTCAGACTCTTGGTTTTGGCTCAGGTCATGATCTCAGGGTCATGAGATCAAGCCCTGCATCAGGTTCTATGCTCAGCATGGATTCTGCTTGAAATTCTCTCTCTCCCTCCCTCTCTGACCCTCCCCCCACTCCCAAGTGCACATGCTCTCTCTCTCTTTCTGGAATAAATGAATAAATAAAATCTTTTTTAAAAAAGATCCCAAAGAGCCAAAGCAATTTTGAGAAAGAAAAACAAAGCTGGAGGTATCACACTCCCTGATTTCAAACTATATTATAAAGCTGTCAAAACAGTATGGTACTGGCATAAAAACAGACACATAGATCAACAGAACAGAACAAAAATCCCAGAAATAACATGCATTTATGGCCAATTAATTTACAACAAAGGAGGTAAAAATATACAATTTGGATTGTGTTTTGAGGCTTATATACCCAATGCCCAGTGAAGTTTGGCTTGCGGTAGACACTCAACTATGAGCCCTCATTTCATCTCCACTTGAAAATGGCCTCCTACACACGCAGCCTCACCCCAAAAGCTGTCCTGATAACTGATGCACATTTAAAATCTTAGAAGACCGGCGCCTGGGTGGCTCAGTTGGTTAAGCATCTACCTTTGGCTCAGGTCATGATCCTGGGGTCCCAGGATGGAGTGCCACATTGGGCTCCCTGCTCAGCATGGAGTCTGCTTCTCCCTCTGGCTCTCCCCCTTCTCTCTCAAATAAATAAATAAAATCTTTAAATAAGATAAAATAAAATCTTAGAAGTAATCTCACACTGTTCAATTTCTGGCCCTCTCAAAACTTCCCTTCTGCTACACCTCCTCTTCAACCTGAGAGAAACTTTACTCTCACAGTCTATAAACCCCCTCCCGATATCGTTCTTTAGAGAAGGCAGCATAAATTAAAGAAAGCAAATAAATATAAACTTAGAACTTTGAAGGTGCTGTAAGATAAACAGAGTATAACAAGAGAGAGTTATGGGGAACCTATTTACATAGCACAGTCAGAGGAAAACTCTCTGAGGAGCGACATTTCAGATAAGACATGAAAGAGAAGAAGGAGCCAACTCTGGCAAGAAGGGGATAGGGTGTTCCATTCAGAGGGAACAGCATGTACAAAGGCTTGTAGGCAAGAAAGATCCTGGCCTCTTCAGGGCACAGAAAGGTGGCCAGTGTGGCTGGAACATGGTGGTCAAGGGACGGAATAGAAGGAAAGGTCAGACAGGTGGCAGGGGCCACGTCACACAAGGCTTTGTGAACTGTGATAAGGAGTTTGAATCTTAGGCCAATTGTAACTGGACTTCACGGAAATGTTTTAAATAGGAGGGTAGGTAACACGGTCAAATCTATGTTATTATGAGATGACTGTGACTGTGGTTCACGGAGGTGGCGCTAGCCATGGTGCTCGGGGCAGAATAGGTATGGGGCTACATAAAAGATACAAATGTAGGGCTCCAAAGGGGTACGTGCACCCCGATGTTTATAGCAGCAATGTTCACAATAGCCAAACTGTGGAAAGAGCCAAGACGTCCATCGACAGATGAAGGGATAAAGAAGAGGTGGTATATATATACAATGGAATATTATGCAGCCATCAAAATGAATGAAATCTTGCCTTTTGCAACGACGTGGATGGAACTGAAGGGTATTATGCTGAGTGAAATAAGTCAAACAGAGAAAGACATGTATCATAAGATCTCACTGATATGAGAATTCTTAATCGCAGGAAACAAACT
>NW_027837636.1:0-267 GCF_054177405.1 Leptonychotes weddellii
AGATGGCACCCAACCGCAGTAAGATACAGAATCGTTCCGTCTCCTCAGAGGAGCTCCCCCATGCAACACCTTTACACACTTAGAATTTTTCAGCGATAGTTTCAATGAGTCATCCTGTGATCCTTAATATTTCCAGAAATGATCACTTTGAACTTTGCACTGCCCTGACATTTCATGTCTGAATGACCCCGTGTGCTTGTTGTCGAGGGGCTCCAGCTTTAACGTGAAGTCTTGCTGGATTCCCGTGGAGACTCAGACGAGGCCCTT
>NW_027837637.1:0-267 GCF_054177405.1 Leptonychotes weddellii
TTTTAAATTTTATATATTATATATCAAAGTAGACAAATATAGGTCTAAATAGGTATAGATAACAGCTATAGATCTTGGTATAGATACAGATGGTGGCTGGTGAGTTAGGTAGAAAGATACACTGCACAATGTTAACAGTTGTAACTTCTGAGTAATAAGATTATGGAAGGTTTAATTATTTTTGCTATAATTCTCTATATCTTCAAATTTTTCTCTCATTAATGTGTATTGAGTTTATAATAAAAATGAGCTATAAATATTACTTAA
>NW_027837638.1:0-267 GCF_054177405.1 Leptonychotes weddellii
CACCTATGTTAATATACTTCAAACTTCTAAGAAAATCAAAAGTTTCAAACAGACTCTTTAATAGCAGCTTTTTTTTTTTTTGTATGGAAATGTGATAGAGACTCCATAGGGTTCACCTCTTCTGAGCCCATAGAAGATTAGAATTCCCAGAACCCATGCATTTAGATGGGGCTGTATACCTATTTCTAGCCAATGGCTTATAAGCAAACAATGTGTGTCACTTTCAGGTCAAATATTTTTAGTGATCAATTGCCATTTGCAACGACG
>NW_027837639.1:0-267 GCF_054177405.1 Leptonychotes weddellii
GTACTGGCCTCCACAATGGTGAAGGCCGGAGAGCCTGTGAGGACTGAATGAGACCGTGCACACAGAGGGCTCACGGTTCGCCCAGAGAAGCACATCGGTTCACCCGGCAGCTATCCATCACCTACCGTGTTCCAGGCATTGGGCTGGATGTGGAGGTGCCCAAGGATGGATGAAGCTTCAGGAAGCTTACACTCTGGTCAGGGAGACACGAGACATGGGCGACCAACACTTAAACAAGACAGTCGTGGCTGGTGAAATATGACAAGC
>NW_027837640.1:0-267 GCF_054177405.1 Leptonychotes weddellii
TTTGTCTTCAATTATTCTCATCAGTGTTTTATAGTTTTCAGAGTACAGGTCATTCACCTCCTTGCTTAAGTTTATTCCTAGGTACTTTATTCTTTTTGGTGCAATTGTAAATAGGATCGTTTTCTTAATTTTTCTTTGTTACTTTGTTATTAGTATATAGGAAATCAACAGATTTCTGTATATTCATTTTTTATACTGCAACTTTATTGAATTCATTTATTACATCTGATAACTTTTTGGTGGATTATCTAGGGTTTTCTATGTATA
>NW_027837641.1:0-267 GCF_054177405.1 Leptonychotes weddellii
GTCTGCCTTCGGCTCGGGTCGTGTTCCCAGGGTCCTGGGATCGAGCCCCACATTGGGCTCCCTGCTCGTCAGGAAGCCTGCTTCTCCCTCTCCCCCTGCTTGTGTTCCCTCTCTCGCTGTGTCTCTGTCAAAAAAAATAAAAATAAAAATAAAATAATAAAGTACCTTTTGCCGCCCATGTAATGTTTTAGATTTATGCCCGTTGGTGCGGAGCCCCATCGCTGTAATCACTGTAGTCAGCTGTATAAATTCATCCTGGGATAGTTC
>NW_027837642.1:0-267 GCF_054177405.1 Leptonychotes weddellii
CTATGTTGTAACCTGAAACTAATGTAACATCATGTGTCAACTATACTCAGATAAATAAATAAATAAATAATAAATAAATAAATAAATAAATAAAAGAAAGAACCTCCATAACAAAGATCCAGGAAATGTCACGAGGTGTCATCTCATAGGGGAACAAGCTAGAGTACATTAAAACCTTTGAAATAAAAGTTACTTAACCCAAAAGAAAGGTTATACCGTAATTAAATGGTAGAACTAACACAGATCACCAGGTATAAGCCTAAACAT
>NW_027837643.1:0-267 GCF_054177405.1 Leptonychotes weddellii
TGACCACAATACTTCCTGGACAAGACAAAATGGAGGAAGCCAAGCAGGGTACTGATGGAGCATAATGAGAGGTTGCATCAGAGAAGGCTTTGGCATGATCAAGTGCTGGTTCAGAAAAGGTAGGCATAGAGGTAGAACAAATATGCGTGGGCTCCTGGGACACACCACCTGACTGTGTTCTCTCTTGATATCTCCCTCTCCCATTTCTAGTTATTGCAACTGTTGCATGACTTTCTAACCTAGATTTGAATAGAAGAAAAAGGGAAC
>NW_027837644.1:0-267 GCF_054177405.1 Leptonychotes weddellii
ATTGCAAATAGAGAATTGAAATGTATTCTCATAAAGGACCTTGGTTTCTTGCACTCCTGGCTTTTGTAAGTTCAAGGAGAATAAAAGGCACGTAGAGTAGACCAGAACCCGATCCACAGTTGTAACTAAACCCAGCCAAACCCAGCCTCAATCAGCCCAATCTCAGCAGACCCAAAGATGAAGAAGCAAAAAAATAAAATCTTGTGGTTACATACCATTTAAGTGATTTTTTATACAGTAATAGCTTACTGATATAAAAAGAAAGCT
>NW_027837645.1:0-267 GCF_054177405.1 Leptonychotes weddellii
TAGACTGGGTATAAAGCACCTTGTCATTTTTGGATGACAGATCCTATGTAATGGCCAGCACAAACCCTGACCTAATCATGTTGTGAAATCCACACTGTGTTGTAATATATTGCTTTCAAGTTTTGCAGGAATACTTTTACTCTGAATTCATGAGGTCAGAGAAGGTAAAATTGCATTTTGAGGTGGAACACCAAAGATGGGTATAGCACACTGAAAACAGGATGGTTGTGAGCAAAGCTTGCCCTGTGCCAATTTGTAATGTCAATG
>NW_027837646.1:0-2267 GCF_054177405.1 Leptonychotes weddellii
GAGGGGGAGACAAACCATGAGAGACTGTGGACTCTGAGAAACAAACTGAGGGTTCTAGAGGGGAGGCGGGTGGGAGGATGGGTTAGCCTGGTGATGGGTATTAAAGAGGGCACGGATTGAATGGAGCACTGGGTGTTATACGCAAACAATGAATCATGGAACACTACATCAAAACTAATGATGACATAATAAAATAAAATTTAAAAAAGAAGTTATGAATTAGTCTCATGGAAAACCAATGTTGATTTAAGATTTCAGTAGAGGGGAGAAGTGGTCACGCTCGGGATACACACTGGGTACAGCACCGTCCTGGAATGTCGTGAGAGTAAGAGTGGTCAGGAATGGGTTTTAGATTTTAGTTTTGAGTAACTGGATATGAACTGGGATGAGGAATACTGGAGAGGAACAGATTTCAGAGGAAGATGAATCAAGACTTCTGGATCAGACTTACTGTATTTGAGATGCTCATTAAGCATCTCAGTAAAATAGACAACTGAATAGAGGCGTTTGGTCTCCAAGGAGCAGTCAGCACCAGCAATAGAGATTTAGGAATCACAGGCCTGGAGACGGCATTTCTAGGTTCCAAGGACTAGGTTAAGTTTCTCAGAGAGAGAAGTGGTTCCCTAAGGAAGGAGAGCCTAGGACAAAGTCCTGAGTTCAACAACACTTGAGGGATCACACCAATGAGAAGCCCGTCTAGAAAACCAAGGAATGACTGGTGTGGTAGGATAAAACCAAAGGTGGTATGGAGCAAGCCAAGAGAATAAAGTATTTTGAGGAGAGAGTGGTCAATTGTATCAACTGCTGCTGGGAAAGAAAGTAGAATGAGGATAAAGAATTGGCTGCTGGGGGTGCTTGGGGGTCTCAGTCTGTTAAGCCTCAGACTCTTGATTTTGGCTCATGTCATGATCTCAGGGTGGTGAGATGGATCCCTGTGGGCAGGTTCCGCTCAGTGAGGAGTCGGCTTCCTCCTTCTCCTTCTTTCTCTGCCCCTCCCCCAGCTCGTGCATGAGCTCTCTCTCTCTCTAAAATAAATAAATAAATAAATCTTAAAAAAAAAAAGAATTGGCTGCTGGAACTGACCATATGGAGATCATGGGTGATCTTGGGAAGAAACGTTTCAGAAGAGCGGCAAGAACCAAACACTGGTCTGTAGTGGAATGAAGACAGAGTGGGAAGGTGGAAAATGTAGCACCATCTACAAAAAGTTCTTTGTGTAAATTTTGCTTTGAAGGAGAACAGAGAAATGCTTAGGATGGGAGATATTAGGGTTTGTTCGTATGCTAATGAACCCAATCCAGTGAGGAGGGAGAGCAGGTGATGCAGAAGGAAAGGTGACATTTATAGCAGAGATGCAGGCACGAGGTGCCTTGGATGGTTGCAGGGAGTGGGATCCAGAAGAACAAGGGTTGGGGGTGGCTCTGACAGATGCAGACACTTCTCATGATGCAACAGGCGAGAAGGCAAAGTGTGCAAGTATGAATGCAAGTAGACTGGCAGGTTTGCAGGTGTAACAATGAAGGAGTTCCTTGTGATCCATCATGGTTCTCTACATGAACTATGAGATAAAGTCATAGCTGAGAGCGGAAAGGGGAAGAAGGCGATGCAGAGGGTTGGAGGAGTGGGAAGAGGTCTGAGATAAGGTCATTTTGCAGTTGGAAAACAAACTTACCAGCAAAAAGAGACAGGATTTCTGGGTGGTGATGAGTGCCCACTTGAGGTGTGTGATTATGAACTGACAGTGAGACCAGTCAGTGGGATGTGAAAGTGAGACTGGTGTGCAGTGTTTTCTCTGGCAACATTTGGCCCTTCCAGTGCAGGAGTAGAGGTGGTTTTACCCAGAGTTGGGTCTGCACGGGGACACAAGATAGAGCAGAACAGGGGAGTTACCGAAGTATCGGTAAGGGTGGGCTATGCAACCTATATGGGGGGTAGAGAGAAAATTAAAGGTGTTGAGAAGTGGAGAAAGTCTCAGTGAAATCAAAGCAGTGCTGGAGTAAGAGCACTAGGAGAGACTGACTGAATGGGGAGGTCGTGGACAGTGTGAGATGCTCATGGCAGAGATTCTGCAGACCTCTCCATTTGAGAGCCTGCTTTTGCTGAACTGGTTTAGTTGGAAATTGTGTCTCGTCCCCCTCTGTGTCAGCCAGATGGAAACTCAGCTCCTTTTCTAACTTTGTTTCGTAGATGCCAGGCTAGGACCCCCTCCTTCTCTCTCTCCAAACCTGCCTGCCTGCCCTGAGCCACAGGAGAGGAGACTTCCTCAA
>NW_027837647.1:0-267 GCF_054177405.1 Leptonychotes weddellii
GGATCATGACCTGAGCCGAAGGCAGTCGCTTAACCAACTGAGCCACCCAGGCGCCCATCTTTTCTTTATTTTATTAAGTAGACTCCATGCCCAATGTGGGGCTCGAACTCACGACCCTGAAATCAAGAGTCGCAGGCTCTGCAGACTGATTCAACCAGGCGCCCCCCGATTTTTCCCTTCTTTATTGTTATCTGTTCTTTATCAACTTGACCATTTTTTAAAAATAGGGCTGAGGACACCTTAACCTAGCTTTACTCGTTTTCTAAC
>NW_027837648.1:0-267 GCF_054177405.1 Leptonychotes weddellii
ATGCCTGTGGTGTAAGTAGCTATAAAACTATACATTTAGTTGTATAAGGATAAAGTCCAGGGCTCTCTTTTTTTTTTTTTTCAAGATTTTATTTATTTATATGACAGAGAGACACAGTGAGAGAGGGAACACAAGCAGGGGGAGCGGGAGAGAGAGAAGCAGGCTTCCCGCGGAGCAGGGAGCCCGAGGCGGGGCTCGAGCCCAGGACCCTGAGACCATGACCTGAGTCAAGGCAGACGCGTAACGACTGAGCCACCCAGGCACCCC
>NW_027837649.1:0-267 GCF_054177405.1 Leptonychotes weddellii
AGGGAGGAGGGTCAGAGGGAGAAGCAGACTCCCTGCCAAGCAGGGAGCCCGATGCGGGGCTCGATCCAGGGACTCCAGGATCATGACCTGAGCCGAAGGCAGTCGCTTAACCAACTGAGCCACCCAGGCGCCCAGGGGTGCTCTTATAATAAGAGCTTGAGTTATTGTAGAGCTCATATGTCTGCCCAGAGGTTATTATTTTTTGACTGTTGGCATTTCCTGGATTTTGCTGCCTTTGTGCTTTAGTTCTTCAGGGTATTTATGCCA
>NW_027837650.1:0-267 GCF_054177405.1 Leptonychotes weddellii
GGGGCGGTGCAGGTGCAGAGACTGAGTTTCCGAGCTCAGCCCCGCGGGAGCTCCAGGCCCACGGGACTGACCCCGCACTGAAGTCCCCGGACAGCGCCGCTCAGGGAGGCTTCCCTGGTGGCCGTGCCCGGTGCGGGTTGTCACACAAGGCTGCGGGAGAAACGGCACTGCCGCACCCCTCCGCCGGCCAGGGACCGGGAAGCTCACGCCTGGTCTCCCCTGGACCCGGCCCTACGCTCCTCGCGTCCTTGCTGATTCTGACCTGGG
>NW_027837651.1:0-267 GCF_054177405.1 Leptonychotes weddellii
TAGAACTAATGATGTAATGTATGGGGATTAACATAAGAATAAAAAAAAATTGTAAAAAAAAAAAAAAAAAAGAAAAACATCAAATGATGTAATTTAATATACATGTAAATGGAATCCTAGAAAGTGAAAACTGAGAAAGAACAGTACAAAAAGTAATACTTGAAGAGATTATGTCTGAGAATTGTCCAAAATTAATGAATGACATCAGAGAATTATATTTTGTAGAAGTACCAAAACAAACATCAGCACACATCCAAACACATCATA
>NW_027837653.1:0-267 GCF_054177405.1 Leptonychotes weddellii
CTATGTTGTAACCTGAAACTAATGTAACATCATGTGTCAACTATACTCAGATAAATAAATAAATAAATAATAAATAAATAAATAAATAAATAAAAGAAAGAACCTCCATAACAAAGATCCAGGAAATGTCACGAGGTGTCATCTCATAGGGGAACAAGCTAGAGTACATTAAAACCTTTGAAATAAAAGTTACTTAACCAAAAAGAAAGGTTATACCGTAATTAAATGGTAGAACTAACACAGATCACCAGGTATAAGCCTAAACAT
>NW_027837654.1:0-267 GCF_054177405.1 Leptonychotes weddellii
ACAAAGCAGAGGCAGGTGTTGTGTGCCCATTTCACAGACGAGAGAGCTGAGGCAGCACAGCCCCATCAAGTGCTCTGTGGGCCAGCCTTGGCAGAGGCACCACGATGGGACCCGCAGTCCCCCGGCTAACCTCACCAGGGGCCACACCTGGTGGTCACCGTGGGGTTCCTGGTCTCCGTGGGCCCCACCCAGAGCCCCCAGGTGTGAGCTCACACCAGCCCAGGCCTGAGAGACCCGGGTGTGACCCGGACTCTATTTCCCACCCAG
>NW_027837655.1:0-267 GCF_054177405.1 Leptonychotes weddellii
CCCATCCCCAATCTTCTGTTTCCCGTTATTTCTTCCTAGAATGTATTACTTCCTGAAATATTCTTATGTATTTGATCATTATTTGGTTTCAGTTCCCTCACCCAATATAATCTCAAGAGAGAAGCTTCTATCTCTGTCTTATTGACCAAAATAACTCGAGGCTTAAAACACATGAAAGATGGGTACCAGTAAAACTAGACTGAAAAACAAAGGAAAGAGGAAGATATGGTATCTTGGGAAGAGCTCTCTAAACTAGGAGGGCAGTAA
>NW_027837656.1:0-267 GCF_054177405.1 Leptonychotes weddellii
CCCAAAACAATGGCAGGCCATGTAGGTCGGACAAGGGGCCTGCAGGCATGGGGATCCCCACACAGAGCCGAGGACACACACCCTGGATGGCTGGGCTCACAGACGGGACCCAACGGAGGCGGGCACCTCCTAGAAAGTGGGGTCCCCCTAAACTACCTCAAAGAGTGCGGTGAGGAGTGCCAAGCCCCACAGAGCCCCTCTGGGGACCCAGATGAGCCACTAACTCGGCCGTGTGTGGTGCCGCAAGGGGGCCGCCGAGGAGCGCTG
>NW_027837657.1:0-2266 GCF_054177405.1 Leptonychotes weddellii
TGTTGCGGCTGAGGTGGAAGAGGTTGCTGCCTGTGTTCTCCTTTAGGATTTTGATGGACTCCTGTCTCACATTTAGGTCTTTCAACCATTTGGAGTCTATTTTTGTGTGTGGTGTAAGGAAATAGTCCAGTTTCATTCTTCTGCATGTGGCTGTCCAATTTTCCCAACACCATTTGTTGAAGAGACTGTCTTTGTTCCATTGGACATTCTTTCCTGCTTTGTCGAAGATGAGTTGACCGTAGAGTTGAGGGTCCCTTTCTGGGCTCTCTATTCTGTTCCATTGATCTATGTGTCTGTTTTCATGCCAGTACCATCCTGTCTTGATTGCAGTTTTGTAATAGAGCTTGAAGTCTGGAATTGTGATGCCACCAGCTTTGCTTTTCTTTTCCAACATTCCTCTGGCTATTTGGAGTCTTTTCTGGTTCCATACAAATTTTAGGATTATTTGTTCCATTTCTTTGAAAAAAGTGGGTGGTATTTTGATAGGGATTGCATTAAGTATGTAATTGCTCTAGGTAGCATTGACGTCTTCACAATATTTGTTCTTCCAATCCATGAGCATGGAATGTTTTTCCATTTCTTTGTGTCTTCCTCAATTTCTTTCATGAGTATTTCATAGTTTTCTGAGTACAGATTCTTTGCCTCTTTGGTTAGATTTATTCCTAGTATCTTATGGTTTTGGGTGCAGTTGTAAATGGGATCAACTCCTTAATTTCTCTTTCTTCTGTCTTGTTGTTGGTGTATAGGAATGCCACTGGTTTCTGTGCATTGCTTTTATATCCTGCCCCTTTCCTGAATTCCTGTATGAGTTCTAGCAGTGTTGGGGTGGAGTCTTTTGGGTTTTCCACATAAAGTATCATATCATCTGCAAAGAGTGAGAGTTTGACTTCTTTGCCGATTTGGATGCCTTTTATTTCTTCTTGTCTGATTGCTGTGGCTAGGATTTCTAGTACTATGTTGAATAGCAGTGGTGATAGTGGAATTCCTGCCATGTTCCTCACCTTAGGGGGTCAGGGAGCTACCCTACAACCTTAGGACCTCACTTTTTCCCCTTTGAGAATGATATTCACTGTGGGTTTTTAATAGATGGCTTTTATGATGTTGAGGTATGTACCCTCTATCCCTATCCTCTGAAGAGTTTTGATCAAGAAAGGATGCTGTACTTGGTCAAATGCTTTTTCTGCATCTATTGAGAGGATCATATGGTTCTTGTTCTTTCTTTTATTAATGTATCACATTGATTGATTTGTGGATATTGAACCAACCTTGCAGCCCAGGAATAAATCCCACTTGGTCGTGGTGAATAATCCTTTTAATGTACTGTTGGATCCTATTGGCTAGTAATTTGGTGAGAATTTTTGCATCCATCTTCATCAGGGATATCGGTCTATAATTCTCCGTTTTGATGGGGTCTTTGGTTTTGGGATCAAAGTAATGCTAGCCTCGTAAAATAAGTTTGGGAATTTTGCTTCCATTTCTATTTTTTGGAACAGTTTCAGAAGAATAGGTATTAATTTTTCTTTAAATGTTTGGTAGAATTCCCATGGGAAGCTGTCTGGCCCTGGGCTCTTGTTTGTTGGGAGATTTTTGATTACTGCTTCAATCTCCTTACTGGTTATGGGTCTGTGCAGGTTTTCTATTTCTTTCTGGTTCAGTTTTGATAGTTGATACATCTCTAGGAATGCATCCATTTTTTCCAGACTATCTAATATGTTCTTATAATTGTTTGTATTTCTTTGATGTTGGTTGTGATCTCTCCTCTTTCATTCATGATTTTAATTATTTTGTTCATTTTTCTTTTTGATAATTCTGGCCAGGGGTTTATCAATTTTGTTATTTCTTTCCAAGAACCAGCTCCTAGTTTCGTTGATCTGTTCTACTGTTCTTTTTGTTTCTATTTCATTGATTTCTGGTCTGATCTTTATTATTTCTCTTCTCCTGCTGGATTTAGGCATTATTTGCTGTCCTTTCTCCAGCTCCTTTAGGTGTAGGGTTAGGTTGTGTATTTGAGACCTTTCTTGTTTCTTGAGAAAGGCTTGCATTGCTATATAGTTTCCTCTTAGGACTGCCTTTGCTGCATCCCAAAGATTTTGAACAGTTGTGTTTTCATTTTCATTTGTTTCCATGAATTTTTTAAATTCTTCTTTAATTTCCTGGTTGGCCCATTCATTCTTTAGTAGGATGCTCTTTAGCCTCCTTGTATTTGAGTTCTTTCTGACTTTCCTCTTGTGATTGAGTTCTAGTTTCAAAGCATTGTGGTCTGAAA
>NW_027837658.1:0-267 GCF_054177405.1 Leptonychotes weddellii
AGTGACGGAAACACTTAGCTCAGACCCAAACTAGCAGTTTGCTCAGGTTTCTTAAATGACAGCATCCAGCTCAGAATCCTCCCAATATTTTGTTTGTTCTCCTAAAGAACTGTATCTCGGGGCGCCTGGGTGGCTCAGTCGTTAAGCGTCTGCCTTCCGCTCAGGTCATGACCCCAGGGTCTGGGATCGAGCCCCACATCGGGCTCCCTGTTCCCTCTCTCGCTGTCTCTCTCTGTCAAATAAATAAAATCTTTAAAAAAATAAAAT
>NW_027837659.1:0-267 GCF_054177405.1 Leptonychotes weddellii
CACTGAGTAGTGGTCATCACTGGTGCCAGAAGACAGAGAACCAGGACAGGTGCTCTGAGGCTGGAGGAGAGAAGTTTCGCTTTGGGAGATGGAGGAAGCAACTCTCATGCAGAAAGGAATGACCGCAAGAATAACTAGTATTCATTGAGCACTTAACTGTGTGCACGCCCATGCTAAGCACCTTGTATCCTACTTTCTTGCTTAACTCTGATCGTGACCCACTGTGAGGCTCAGGGTAAGGGATTGCCCAGGGTCACATAACAAGCG
>NW_027837660.1:0-267 GCF_054177405.1 Leptonychotes weddellii
TTTAGAAAACAACCAGCTCTATCTCTCTAGTTAACAAAAAACCTGCTTAGTAGAAAAAAATAGCCCCATGGGTATGCCATCTTAGGTGTTTATTTTTTTATTTTTTATTTTTTTTTAAAGATTTTATTTATTTATTTGAGACAGAGAGAATGAGAGAGAGAGAGCACATGAGAGGGGGGAGGGTCAGAGGCAGAAGCAGACCCCCTGCTGAGCAAGGAGCCCGATGCGGGACTCGATCCAGGGACTCCAGGATCATGACCTGAGCCG
>NW_027837661.1:0-267 GCF_054177405.1 Leptonychotes weddellii
CGCTCAGCTCGACTGTCATAAAACTCTCCTCGGTTTCTCTCATTAGGCCAATTTCCCTTGTTTCACTGCATCCGAGCAGCTATCACAAAAATACTAAAAAACAAACACTATAGCCTGGTTGGCTTATAAAGGACAGAGATTTATTTCTCACTGTTTCGGAGGCTGGGAATGCCATGGTCAGGGAACCAGCAGATCTGGGGTCTGATGAGAGCCCCCTTCATGGTTCACAGGTGAACCTTTCCTTGGCTGTGCCCTCACGGGGCAACA
>NW_027837662.1:0-267 GCF_054177405.1 Leptonychotes weddellii
GAGGCGTCGCCCTTCCTGGCAGGTCCGCACCACGGCCCCAGGGCCCGTCCCGAGCGGGGCTGGAACGGGCTGGCACAACATCGTAAACACTGGCTAATTACGCCGCAGTTTATGACTTCGCAAAGGTCAATAAAGGCATGCCGGCGTCGCTCTCCAGAGCGGAGCATCCGGGGGCCGGCTGGGGACTGCAGCAGAGCCCGGGCCAGCCTTCAAGCAGACACACCAGGAAAATAGGGCAGGTCCTCAGTGACAGGCTCCCGGCGGCCC
>NW_027837663.1:0-267 GCF_054177405.1 Leptonychotes weddellii
AAGAAAGGTTAGTGGTGTGACTGTAGTTTCTGTTCAGTTCGTTTCTCAGGCTGTCATCAAACAGAGACCATTTCTAATTCATTTTGCAAGATCATCGCCTACTACTTTTCCACCCTATAGCAGGCAAAGGGATATTACTTCTTTTTAAATGAAGAACCTTTTATCCTTACGTTGAATTTGAGGGCTGCTTATCATGTTAGTGTGGGGCAAATGATAACTTCTTCAGACAAACTTCTAGCCAGACGTCAGAGAAGCCTAGAGAAAAAT
>NW_027837664.1:0-267 GCF_054177405.1 Leptonychotes weddellii
ATTGCAAATAGAGAATTGAAATGTATTCTCATAAAGGACCTTGGTTTCTTGCACTCCTGGCTTTTGTAAGTTCAAGGAGAATAAAAGGCACGTAGAGTAGACCAGAACCCGATCCACAGTTGTAACTAAACCCAGCCAAACCCAGCCTCAATCAGCCCAATCTCAGCAGACCCAAAGATGAAGAAGCAAAAAAATAAAAGCTTGTGGTTACATACCATTTAAGTGATTTTTTATACAGTAATAGCTTACTGATATAAAAAGAAAGCT
>NW_027837665.1:0-267 GCF_054177405.1 Leptonychotes weddellii
AGATGGCACCCAACCGCAGTAAGATACAGAATCGTTCCGTCTCCTCAGAGGAGCTCCCCCATGCAACACCTTTACACACTTAGAATTTTTCAGCGATAGTTTCAATGAGTCATCCTGTGATCCTTAATATTTCCAGAAATGATCACTTTGAACTTTGCACTGCCCTGACATTTCATGTCTGAATGACCCCGTGTGCTTGGTGTCGAGGGGCTCCAGCTTTAACGTGAAGTCTTGCTGGATTCCCGTGGAGACTCAGACGAGGCCCTT
>NW_027837666.1:0-267 GCF_054177405.1 Leptonychotes weddellii
ATCTGCACACCCACTTCTAGAACTCTGGGATGCTAAGGAAGGCCGCCTGGAAGCCTATCTGTAGAAAGGGCATTCTTAAGGTTTTCAGACACTGCAAGGGTCCCTGTGTCCACACTTGGCCTTCAGGCCTTGGACCCACCTGTCTTCAAGAACTATATGAGTTTGGACAATGAGCATTTCAAAAGTCACCCATGGGAACGATGACCTGCTCTGAGTAAACCCTTGTGACCTTAATTCAGTTGGCAGAGGTGGAGGTGATGGAGAGAA
>NW_027837667.1:0-267 GCF_054177405.1 Leptonychotes weddellii
TAAGACTGATGGATCACTGAACTCTATCTCTGAAACTAATAATACACTACATGTTAATTTATTTTTTAAATTTATTTTTTTAAATATTTTATTTATTTACTTGACAGAGAGAGACACAGTGAGAGAGGGAACACAAGCAGGGGGAATGGGAGAGGGAGAAGCAGGCTTCCCGCAGAGCAGGGAGCCCGATGCGGGGCTCGATCCCAGGACCCTGGGATCATGACCTGAGCAGAAGGCAGATGCTTAATGACTGAGCCACCCAGGCCC
>NW_027837668.1:0-2265 GCF_054177405.1 Leptonychotes weddellii
CATGCATTTGTTCATCTCCTTCATACTCACCACATCACTTAACAAATGACAGAAAGACACAAGAAATAAATCTCTACATTCCAAGATCAGTGAATTTTCAAATTTTACTTTGGAACCATTTTTTTCAAGCAAATATCACTTGAACCCAAATACAAAAGAAGGAAGGAAAGAGAAGAAAGGAAGGAAGGAAGGAAGGAAGGAAGGAAGGAAAGAAGGGAAGGAAGGAAGGAAGGAAGGAAGGAAGGAAGGAAGGAAGGAAGAAAGAAAGAAAGAAAGAAAGAAAGAAAGAAAGAAAGAAAGAAAGAAAGAAAGAAAGAAAGAAAGAGCTGTTGTCATTGAAGAGAGATGGTGCCTGAAGCTACCAACACCACCACTCAATCACCTCCTCCTCCACCCCCAACACAGTGACTACTGAGCTGTTTTTGCAAATCCCTAGAGTGTCATGGGTGCAATTTGACATCCACTACACCAGTTCCACCTACAGCTAAGGTTGATCACCACCAGATTGTAGCTGGGGGCTTGTGGTTCATAAAACCTGGAAAGAACTTTACTCAATGAATAATTATTTTCCTTCCCAAATTTAACTCTCCATCTTTGAAGCTAGTTCATGTTACCTAAAATTTAATCCAGTAGTCTTCAAGAAACTATTATAAACAGAATGAGGCATAAAACTGTATTCTACAAGAGTTACAGAAATCCTAGCCTTTATGAGAACATAACTTTTAACAATGAAATTTAACAGAATATAACAAAAAGAAGTTATTTCATCATAGCCATATACAATGTGCACACAGTATAAGAAAAATACCTTTACATACTTAAAAAGAAGCAGGAAATTGGGGCATCTGTGTGGCTCAATCAATTAAGCGTCTACCTTCGGCTCAGGTCATGATCTCAGGGTCCTGGGATTGAGTTCCACATCGTGCTTCCTGCTCAGCGGCAAGTCTGTTTCTCCCTCTCCATCTCCATCTCCCCCTCTGTCTCTCTTGTGATCTCTCTCACTCTCATTCTCTCTCAAATAAATAAAGATCTTTAAAATAAATAAATAAATAAAAGAAGCAGGGAAAAAAACTAATTATATAAAATGTAAACATATGTGTTTCAGGAAATTGGAGAATCAAGAAATGTCACTTTTCTCTATTTTTCAATATCAGGTGAAAATCTGTCCAGTTCCCCAAGACCAAAATTGGAGAGAAATCCAGTATTGGTTATGCTTTAAGGCCCTTCCTATCTTTTGAGTTGTACAGGAACCTGGGGCTTATTCTGACCCTGGGGTGGAGGTCTACCCAGCATGACCCTAGCACCAGGCCCTAACATCACAAAACCAAGCACAGGCTCGTCCTCCTGCAGTCATCCCATTGAAAGGGCTTCTCATCCCAAAAGCACTATTTCCTGACTGGATTTCCCACAGTCTCCAGTCCCTGATGGCTCAAATTCTGAATCATTGGCCTCAAAGAGCATTCCCTTTGCCTTTCTCCATATTTGAACAAACCCAGTGTAATCACTCCCCATGGGCCTAAGCCTGGAATTCAGAGATACCCTACCCCACTGAGTACAGAATAAATTTTAACTATTCTCTCCTCTAAGGTACATACACGGGAAATTTCTAAACATTTAAAAAACTATAAGAATAAATAAATAAATATATATATATTTATCCTACTTCAAGAATTAGATACAATAGCATCTTTCATATCTGCTTCCAGTCTCTTTTTATGAAAGATCTTTTTTAATTTTTTGGTTAAAAAAATTATAATGCTTGGAGGGCCTGGATGGCTCAGTTAGTTAAGCATCTGCCTTCGGCTCAGGTCATGATCCTGGGGTTCTGGGATCAAGCCCTGCATCTCATCAGGCTCCCTGCCCAGCAGGGGAGTCTGCTTCTCCCTCTCCCTCTGCCCCTCCCCCTGCTCATGCTCTCTCTCTCTCACTCTCTTTATCTCTCAAATAAATAAATAAAATCTTTTAAAAAATTATAATGTTCTCTAAAAAGAACTTAGACAATTCAGAAAAAATATAAAGATGAAAATCTTTTAAAAATCTTTCCTCAAAAAAATCAACCCAAATTGTACCACCAGACAATAACCATTATTAATATTTGATGTACATCATTTCAACTAGATACATAGATATTTAAGTAGGTAAATGTTTTAAAATTATAAATGATATTGTACTATAGATGCTAATTGAAAAAGTATTACACGTTTTACAGCTTTGTTAAGATATAATTAACATACAATAAAACAGCATATATTGAAAGAACACATT
>NW_027837669.1:0-267 GCF_054177405.1 Leptonychotes weddellii
AAAGAGGCAAACCAGAATACATTAACCTAACTATATTAAAAGGCACCATCTTTCATCTAGTATCTACCAGATATGCAGTCAGAGAAATAGCCTAAATGATCTCATCCTCATAGAAATAGTCTTGTACTTTTTGACAAACTTGTAGAGAAAAATCTTCATGACCTTGAGATAGACAAAGAGTTTTTAGCATGACTAGAAAAGAGAAAAATATATACCAGGAGAAAATATTTAGAAATCATTTATCTGGTGAAAGACTCGTATTAAAAA
>NW_027837670.1:0-267 GCF_054177405.1 Leptonychotes weddellii
TCCCCTCCTGGAGCTGTCCCACCTGTCCCCTCCTGGGAGCTGTCCCACCTGCCCCTCCTGGAGGCATCCCCACCTGTCCCCTCCTGGAGCTGTCCCTGCCTGCAGGCTCGGTGCCTGGAACCCTCTCCTTCTCCTTGTCCACCGAACAGTGGCTGCCTGGAGCCCCTGGCTTGGCCAAGCAGGGCCCTTGAACCCCTCCAGCAGGGAGGGCCCTGCCACCCCGCAAAATCACTACACCTGGAATGGGTGGGGGAAGGGCAGTTCGGG
>NW_027837671.1:0-267 GCF_054177405.1 Leptonychotes weddellii
GGACTGCAGTTCGCAGGCACGACCCCGCCGCTCCGGGTTTCCGTCCAGGTGGCTGCAGTTTGCAGGCATGACCCCAGTGCACCGGGTTTCCGTCTTGGCGGCTGCAGTTCGCGTGCGCGCGACTCCGTCACTCAGGGTTTCCACCCCGGGGGCTGCCCTAAAGTCCTTTCCCGGCGCTACCGGTCTGTGAGTCTGTGCCTGTCCTCAGCGCACGAGGCTGTCACTCACCAGCGGTGTAGGATCCCCACGGCCAGGCACCCTCCCGCT
>NW_027837672.1:0-267 GCF_054177405.1 Leptonychotes weddellii
CGCTCAGCTCGACTGTCATAAAACTCTCCTCGGTTTCTCTCATTAGGCCAATTTCCCTTGTTTCACTCCATCCGAGCAGCTATCACAAAAATACTAAAAAACAAACACTATAGCCTGGTTGGCTTATAAAGGACAGAGATTTATTTCTCACTGTTTCGGAGGCTGGGAATGCCATGGTCAGGGAACCAGCAGATCTGGGGTCTGATGAGAGCCCCCTTCATGGTTCACAGGTGAACCTTTCCTTGGCTGTGCCCTCACGGGGCAACA
>NW_027837673.1:0-267 GCF_054177405.1 Leptonychotes weddellii
TCATTGTTTGTGCATAACACCCAGTGCTCCATGCAGAATGTGCCCTCCTCAATACCCACCACCAGGCCAACCCATCCTCCCACCCCCCTCCCCTCTAGAACCCTCAGTTTGTTTTTCAGAGTCCATCGTCTCTCATGGTTCGTCTACCCCTCCGATTTCCCCCGCTTCATTCTTCCCCTCCCGCTACCTTCTTCTTCTTTTTTTTTTTTCTTAACATATATTGCATTATTTGGAATAAACCCTTTCTTTACAGGTGAGAACACAGAA
>NW_027837674.1:0-267 GCF_054177405.1 Leptonychotes weddellii
TCCTGTCATTTTATACCCTAGTGAAAATTGCAAAATTTGAATGTGGGCAGATATTCTGGCTTGGCCTAGGCAGGTGGGCTCTGCTGGGGAAGAGAATGCAGCTGAGCTTTGGCAGTTGCAGGGAGCTGCCTTAATAGATAAGTCCAGAGCTGAGCCTTTAATTAACCCCAGGATGGATTTCTCCTGGAAACATTTGCTGAAGTCTGGGATGGGAAATGTGGCTGGGCCTCTGAGTCAGAAAGACAGAGTTAAAGCTCCCACATTTTC
>NW_027837675.1:0-267 GCF_054177405.1 Leptonychotes weddellii
TCAAGGGAAGGGACTGTTTTATATTTCTTTGTATTCTCCCTTTGTGTGCATGCAATGCTAGCACATAGTGGGTGTACAAAAATATTTGTTGAATAGAAAATAATGTAATTAGGTGCTCAGATAGAAGTTAGTTAAAATAAATGTTAAAATCAATAGTTCTGTGTACTGCTTTCATGCTGACTTGGGTATTTTTTTTTTTGAATCCCATTTTTTTTATTCTTATGTTAATCCCCATACATTACATCATTAGTTTTAGATGCAGTGTTC
>NW_027837676.1:0-267 GCF_054177405.1 Leptonychotes weddellii
TTACTGGGCGCCTGGGTGGCACAGTTGGTTAAGCGACTGCCTTCAGCTCAGGTCATGATCCTGGAGTTCCAGGATCGAGTCCCGCATGGGGCTCCCTGCTGGGCAGGGAGTCTGCTTCTCCCTCTGACCCTCCACCCTCTCATGCTCTCTCTCTATCATTCTCTCTCTCTCAATAAATAAATAAAAATCTTAAAAAAAATAAAAATAAAATATTGATGTTACTGACTAATGGTTTTTTTGTTGTTGTTGTTAGGGAAGAAATAAGTT
>NW_027837677.1:0-267 GCF_054177405.1 Leptonychotes weddellii
GGCTCTTTCCACAGTTTGGCTATTGTGGACATTGCTGCTATAAACATCGGGGTGCACGTACCCCTTCGGATCCCTACTTTTGTATCTTTGGGGTAAATACCCAGTCATAACTGGGATTTTTGACAGGCAGAGGAGACACTCCAGCCATGGTAATAGTTGAGCTATATGGCACAGGTGAGAAACATGGACTGACATAGAAGTTATCAAACTTTATTATTCTTTGTAATTTAAAAACAATATTTATTATTACTTTTCATTAATTATAAA
>NW_027837678.1:0-267 GCF_054177405.1 Leptonychotes weddellii
GATCCCAGGGCCCTGAGACTACGACCTGAGCTGAAGGCGGATGCTTAACTGACTGAGCCACCCACGCACCCCCTTTCTCATTCATTTTGCTTAAAATTTTTTTATTAATTTAAGAAATAATAATAGTTGGTGGCTTTTTTTACCCCGCTGGAAGTCATCAGTTAAGAGCTCATGTTTGAGTAGGACAGTGGCAGGGGAAATATAAAGCAGAGACAGAAAAGAAGTATAGTTAATATGATTTCGTGATTATTGAATGTAAAAAATTAG
>NW_027837679.1:0-13399 GCF_054177405.1 Leptonychotes weddellii
TATCGCCTCGGATTCACTTCTCCGCACGTCCTACCTTCCAGAAAGTGGTCGCTTTTCTGATGAGAGAGTTGTTGCTCTTCTTTTCTTTGATCTCCTGTTGAGTTTGTAGGTGTTCAGAATGGTTTGATCCCTATCCAGCTGAATTCCTGAGAGGAGACGAAATCCAGGTCTCCTACTCCTCCGCCATCTTGCTCCGCCCCTCAACCCTTTTGCCGCATTACCTTCTTAATTTATGCATACCAAGAAATGTGTACAGAAAGCTGCTTTTAATACATAGCATTCAGATTGCATGGTTGAGAAAACCATTGAGGAATGTGGGGTGATGAGGTTAAACATGGGAAGATATTGGGCAAATGAATAAATCACTTGAAGCTTTCTGTAAATTAAATTATTGGATTTAATAGTTGGAAGTTTTTCTAAACAATGCAAAATTCTTGATCAAATTTAAGCAATTCAGTGAATCATTTAGGATTCTAGATCATCTAGACCAACTCTGTGTATTCTTCATTTCCTATTACCTTAATGAAAACCCAGGTCAATAAAATTGTTCAGGAAGATCACAGGTGACAGATCAAATCCTGATGAGCACCTAGCCTGGCTCTTCAAAGGAGACTTTAAATATTTGGTGAATAAGGAAATTACTGAGCTTCCTCAGTATTCCATAGAGGTCTGAATGAATCAACTCTCTTTATATGATATAAATAAGATTATGCAAGTTAAATATAAGGAAATGGAGGCAGGATTGTCTACAACTCATGGACTGCAAATCTCATGTGCGAGCTTGGTGAGGTAATGACTCCTCCACGTCCCCCACCCCAACTACATTGAGAAAAAGATGGCCTGTTTAATTATTTCTGGAATTTACCTAGAGTGTGCATGGCAAATATCCAGTTGTAATGGTGCTATTGAGTAGAATAGTGCAAAGAATCTTCTTTTCTATAAAATACCTTGTCTGTGTGTACATGATCTTAGCAAAATCTTTCCTTCTCTCTTTTTTTTCTTTTTCTAATGATTTAAGCAGAAATTGACCTTGTGAATTAGATAGGATAGGGACAATACTACTTTAAAGACACAGAGAGGTTAAATGAAAAACTTGCACTTAGTCTCAGTTTATAGGGCACCAATTACACAAGCCTTCTTATTTCCCTGCTGGGGTTCCCCACCACCACTGTCATGATTGCCTTCGTATCCTTGCCCTCTTTTTACAGAAGAGGATACTGAAGTTTGGGAAGTGGAGGTGCATGCCTTAATGACACATAGGCCTTCCGACTTCAAGCCCAGAGCTCTGGCCTTGTTGTCAGTGACGCAAACATTTTACATATCACATTTCCATAATGTTCTTAAAGGTTGTACAAATGGCTGTATTCTTCAATTCCACTCTGGAAGTGGTTTACAGGCATTTTTTTTTTTAATGCCCACCATACCATAGAATAAACTTCAATCAGAAACAGTGGGTCTCATACTGCATGGAGCACTGGGTGTTATATGAAAACAATGGATCGTAGATCACCACATCAAAAACCAATGATGTATTGTATGGTGACTAACATAGCATAATAAAATTTTCAAAAAAAAGAAACAGTGGGTCTCTGTAGTTGTGCTTATCCAGGTATGTGATCTCTTTAGGGATTCTGGCAGAAGGGGTATATGTTTGACAAAGGAATGTGGTTGTAAGTAACTCCTTGGAGTGATGTTCTAAAAAGCAATAGACACTTGGTGAAATTGTCTAATTACATTGACATTTCATTGTCTAATAATTCTATGATTCTTATTTCAATTTGATTTTATTATTAATGATTACAACTTTTTGAGATACTATGCCAAATTTAGGAATACAGAGATTTAGGAATAAATGTTAAGGTTTTGTATTTAGTTTCAAAACTGCACAACTATGAATTGTCCTGGCTTGAGAAACTCTTATGTAAAAATTCAACAGAAGACTTTTAATTACACATAATGTGCCAAAAGTGTGATATATTTATATAAGAACAGAGAAAAGTAGTATTTCTAGTGTATTCTGTACTGAATAAACCTCACCTGAAAATGAGATGTTGCATTTTAAAATGACATTGCCAAAGATCATCTCAAGTTATTACCTGGAACTTGAGCATTTTGGCAAGGTCTTCATGAATGCATACAAGAATCAGGAAGCATGGCTTGACACAGAGAAGCATGAAGAAAGCCTAACCATATTCACATTATGAGAGGCTGGGAGTTAAAAAGGAAAGAAGCTGTGTTTGAGCAGATCTAGAGGGAAGAAGGAGGTTCCGTGAGGCACTTTTTAATCCAGGTGAGCACAGAGCTTCCTAGCAATGGGGCTGTTGCACTGAAAAAACATGGAGTATGCTCTTTCATTTGGCAGAAAGATTCTAGTGGAACTTGATTCAAAAGATGGGCTTAGTGATCATCCCAGGCCTGAGCACAAATCATATCCTAACTTCAAGTTAGGTGGGAGAAGTAACTTCAAATATCTCCACTCAACCAAATGTGTATCCCTTACAAAATAAGAGAGAATATTTGTAAATGTCAGGATGGAATAAATGCATTGTTTGTTTTTTTTTCAATTTGTGATATAGTGTAACAAATAGTAATTTAAGTAAGTTTTGAAATGAATTTCATCCAATAAAGTCAAGCCAATTTTATTTGATTATTTTTTTTCTTGTGTTCTCATAATTTTCGGTCCAAGCATGTATATGCTTCTCATAGATATTTGGATTCTCTTCAGGCTTAAATATGATGCATGTATTTCTGAGAATTTATTCTAAAGGCCATTTCCTTCAAGTGAAGAGACAATTAGAGAAAAAATATATAGAATTTAACTGCTGAAGTAGTTTTGCTAAGATTGCCAGACGCCATTGAATTGAAGTTCAAGAGTATTTTACAATTCAAATTCATGGATTTTAGTTGAATGTATATATTGCTTACAAAGAAATTCGAGATTCTCACATACTTATCAATAGTTTTGATAACATACATAATGATGACTAACATATGTGGGTAAAACATTGGCATTTTGCTTTTCATTTTATAAAATATATCACCTAAGAATTTCTCATTTGATCCATAGAACAACCCTGTATGTTATATTATCTAAATTTAATATAAATGGAAACTGAGGCTCAAAGTTTGAGAATCCAAGGTAACAGAATTCATTAATGTCAGGAAAAGAACTCGCTTCATCTGATTCTAAATTTTGCTTTACTCTATGTCTGCTACATCATTTCAGAAACAAATTTCTGTATGAAGTTACATAATAATTCTAACCATAACAAAGCAATACAATCTGTGCTCAGCAGAAATTCAACAAATACAGGTCCTTCTCATTATGCCTCCTCATAGTAAGAGAGCAGATGATAAATTTAACCAAATGGGGCTTGTTCTCTGACCAATTAGAACTTGTGTTGTTGGTGTTGTTTTAGCTTCAGAGGTAGAATTTAGTGATTCATCAGTCGCAAATAACACCCAGTGCTTAATACATCAAGTGCCCTCCTTAATGTCATCACCCAATTATCCCTCAGCAACCCTGTTTGTTTCCTAGAGTTAAGATCTCTTATGGTTTGCCTCCCACTCAATTTTCATCTTATTTTATTTTTCCTTCCCTTCCCCCTAATGTTCATCTGTTTTGTTTCTTAGATTCCACATATGAGTGAAATCATATGGTATTGCCTTTCTCTGACTGATTTATTTCGCTTAGCATAATACCCTCTAGATCCATCCACATTGTTACAAATGGCAAGATTTCCTTACTTTTGATGGCTGAGTAATATATATATATATATGACACAACTTATTTATCCATTCATCTATCGATGGACATGTGAGCTCTTTCCATAGTTTGGCACTGCTAGGTATTTATCCAAAGGATACAAACATAGTTATTCGAAGGGATACATGCTCCCCAATGTTTATAGCAGCAATGTCCACAATAGCCAATTAGATCTTTTTATATGCAAAAAAGGAGAGTAAGGCCAGCCAGCTGAAAGCTAGAGAAGACTTTAGAGTTTGCCTTTAGAGTTTGCCTTTGTTACTGATAGTATGATAGGATGAGATAGAAAAAAGAAAGAAAGAAAGAAAAAACTAGAGGGGCAGAATATTTTTATAAAAGATTTTGGAATGCCTGTGAATGGTGAACTTGACCTTGACATAGATACTTGACCTTGGAAAGCAATACTTAATCTTCTCTCTGTTACTGGGATCTTAGGGCATAAGAGTTAAACCCAAAATGTGGGAGGTGTGGAAACAGAATTCAACTAATATTTAGGCTATTCCATAAACTTGACAACATTTTCCCTATAGACACATATGTGAATGGGCTCCATTAAGGAAAATTAGAAAGAAGAAAAATGAGGCAGATTGGAAATAATGAAATGGTACATGGTGTCAGGGAAATTTATGAAATTTGGCTCAAATATTTTGAAATTAGCACCAAAAGAAGAAGATAAATAGGAAGAACAAAGCTTATTCTGTTAAAAATCAGCAGTCATGATTATAATAATTTATGTGATGTATTTTCAATTATGACATTTTTATTAGTCACATTAATGATTACATATAGTTAAAATTTAACAGATTCACACTGTTGGCACATTTAATTTGACAACTAATGTAAATGTCTAGGTTTTTTAGAATACAGGTAAGAACACAGTGATTTGAGACTGCCTGGTCCAAACATCTCTGCCACTAAAGCATATGTGACCATTAGAACATTATTCATAATTCTGCCATCAGTGAGAAAGGGGATTATAGTTCTTCTATTCTTAGGTTTATTGTGAAACTCAACAAGTCAATAGATATGAAGCACTTGGCACAAAGTAAACTCTTCACAATTATTCATTTTTTTTAAGATTTTATTTATTTATTCGTCAGAGAGAGAGGGAGAGAGAGAGAGAGCACAAGCAGGGGGAGCGGCAGGCAGAGGGAGAAGCAGGCTCCCCGCTGAGCAAGGAGCCCAATGCAGGACTTGATCCCAGGATCCTGGGATCATGACCTGAGCCGAAGGCAAATGCTTAACCTAATGAGCTACCCAGGCGTCCCTTCACAATTATTCTTATTAGCTTTTTGTTTTCTGTGCAGTTGACTCAAATGCTCATATTTTTAGAATATTTATAGGAACATAGATTAGTTTGGTCAATCTACCTCAAAAACATATTGGTAAAATATATCTTGCCTTGACATATTTAATGTTAAAGCACACAAAAAATCATCCTTAACTTCAAAAACTTTGTTGGAGATGTTTCACAACCGTAGATGTATCATCACCTGAAATTACATAAAACAGTCAATCAGTTTTTCTTAATTACTAGTCACTATGAAAAAAAATTTCAATTTCCAAAAATAATAGGTGGTTTATAGCTTACCATGTATGTCCCTGTGCTATTTCCTCTGAATCTTAATTGCTAATGTTAATGCTGATAGCTGACTAATGCTGATGCTAATACATAATCTTAATGCCAATTCATCATCCTAAAATTAAATTTCTTTCTTAAAAATAAACAAAAGTAATCCTACAAGAGTGACTTGCCTTTTTTTTTCTGAGTTTGCAAGAGCAGTTTCCATTTCCCACTTTATTTTCTCCCATACAATTTCATCTGCAACACAGATGAACTGACACCAAGAGGATACTCATAATTCTCACAACCCATATAGCAGATCACTCATTTGTACCTAAATGGCAGAGAAAGACTATTTACTGTCAGTACTGAGATGTTTTTAAGATGGTGGTAATGTTGATTATAATAAAGATTCATTTAATAAGGATATCAATTTAAACACATCTAAGGTAGTATGTACACACACACACCAGGCCAGGGTATGTTTAACTGAATAACATGGTTTACACCCTTATGTGTTGTTAAATGTATCACTGTAGTACAATAGCATCTGTTGACATCGTCTTGTCCAATGTAAAGAACTACTGATTCAAGGTGATCAATTTTATGTAAAAAACATTCTAGAATAGTTTAGTTGCTAGATATCTATGCCAAAGTTGTAAGAAAATATTTTTAAATGTTTTCCTCCACCTTTTAGAAGTTCATTGCCTGAGTCAACCCATATGTTGTTATGTTAATTCTCTGAGAATATTTTCATTTTATTTGGAAGATTCTAAGTCACAGCAGCACCGTCATGGGATCAATGGAAGTGTACAACACATCCTCTGCAGACTTTACCTTCATAGGACTGTTCAACAAGAAGGACATCTCAGGCCTTCTTTTTGCCATTATCTCTACCATCTTTTTCAGTGCATTGATGGCCAATGGGGTCATGATTTTCTTGATCCGCACTGATTCACGACTTCACACTCCCATGTACTTCCTGTTTAGCCACCTCTCCTTCATTGATATGATGTACAGCTCTACCATTGTGCCCAAGATGCTGGTTGATTACCTGCTGGGTCAAAGAAACATCTCCTTTATGGGATGCATAGCCCAGCATTTCCTCTACCTCACCCTCATGGGAGCTGAGTTCTTCCTGTTGGGCCTCATGGCCTATGATCACTATGTAGCCATCTGCAACCCCCTTCGCTATCCTGTCCTTATGAGTTGGATGATCATAGCAGGTTCCTGGCTTAGGGGCTCTTTGGATGGCTTCCTTCTAACTCCCATCACCATGAGCTTTCCTTTCTGCAACTCCTGGGAAATTAACCATTTCTTCTGTGAGGCACCTGCAGTCCTGCGGTTGGCATGTGCAGACACAGCCCTCTATGAGACAGTAATGTATGTGTGCTGTGTTCTGATGCTGCTGATTCCTTTCTCTGTGGTGATCGCTTCCTATGCCTGAATCCTGACCACAGTCTACCACATGAGTTCAGTGGAGGGGAGGAAGAAAGCATTTGCCACCTGTTCATCTCACATGACAGTGGTGACCTTGTTCTATGGGGCTGCCATGTACACTTATATGCTTCCACACTCTTACCACAGGCCAGCCTGGGACAAAGTATTTTCTGTGTTCTACACAATCCTTACACCAATGCTAAATCTGCTCATCTACAGTCTGAGGAACAAGGACATGACTGGAGCTCTGAAGAGGGCACTAGGCAGGTTCAAGGGTACACAAAGAGTGTCAGGAGAAGTGTTTTGATAGTGGCTTCTTTTATGTGACTATCAAATGGGAGCCTTTGTGAACAAAGTGGCCATGCTCTCAACAAAAGATTAAACTGGAGACTAGGTTCAATTGTGCAGGAAAAAAAAGGAAAAAAGATCAATATAAAAATGCATCCTCTTGATCTTCATTTCTTCATCTCTTCTTTCCTTTCTTATGTCTTCCCTTTATTCTATCCTGTTCACATGTATTCAAAATAAATGCCCAGTGTTTTTAAGGAATTGAAAATAAAATTTTTTGCTTTGCAGTTTCACCTTTTGGAGATGACATAAATTGCATGCAATTTTAAATGGCATGAACTATGTCGAGGAGTGCAGGAGGGAAGTTGGTACTTTTGGTATGTATGACACTGCTGTATAACTCTAGGTACCATCTAAAAATAAGAAAAATATGTTCTTTATTTTGAAGACTATACCTGACCCAGCCTTTTAGGAAGACCATTGTGTAGCTACCTATGTGTTCCAATTTGTCAGTTGGTCAGAAGAGTCACTGAATACAGTTTTCTCAATTAGCTGTTGCACTCCCTGAAATAATTATGTGTGTTTTACTTTAAGTAGCAATACAGTATTTAACTTTTTGTTTGTTTGTAACACATAAGTGAAAATTATTTGTCAGATAAGTTAAAATTGATGGCTGAGAACAAAGGACATTGCCCAGAAAAGACAACATGAGGGTATCATATACTTAAAAGTTTACTAAATGTCAGAGAAACACACAAGGATATGGGCTGAGAGGATACTAAAATTATTTTTCAAATATATCACAGAGTCATCAGGGTTAATCATATACCAGCCAGATAATAGGAGTTTGCTCATATTCCATATTCATACTCCCCACTGATCCAGGAATTGAGGACAATAAGCATGTGGCAAATCATGTTCAATGTTGCATTTGATTATATAAGGAGTTTACCCAGGTATCATAAGGGTCACTTTATTAAATTATTAATAATATTGATCAATGATATTAGTCAATCTGTCTAAAACTTAACTATTCACATACTTTGTAAGGTTCATCATGCTCTAACAACCTTGTAACAAATAAACCACATATTAACAGCTTTAACTGAACAGCTGAAAACAGTGGGGGTCAAGGAAGTAAGGGACTACTGTAAGGTAATATTTAAAATTAGTTCATTAAGCTGCAAAATTTCAAGGAATGTGATTGATTGAATACTTTATCTTTCAGATACAGCTTCCTCATTCATTCATCCATGTATTCATTTATTCATCATAGCTGTGAGCAAGATAGGAAAAGCACCTACACTCAAAAAGTTTACATTCTAACAGGGGGAAAGGCAATGAAAAGAAAAAAAAAAGCAGTCAATTTATATCCCCACAACATTGTATATAGTAACAGTGACTAAAGCTGAACATATCTGTTCTCTGTGCCCCAGAAGAAACATACTGGGGTCAATTTCTAACAAATATGTATGCACAATCTTTACCAAAATATATTTAGTAATAGAAAAAAATAAGAAGCTGCTCAAAAGCTCACTGGTGGTGACATGGATAAATAAATTGTGACATTGTCATACAATAAGAATAGACATTCTACTAATACTACTTACAATGATATAGATTAATCTCAGAAACATGTTGAACTGAAGAAGAAAGTTACAAAACAATACATTTATATAAACTAGCCTATGCTTGGAAGATGAGTGGCTGAAAGAGTATGTAGGTGTGTTCTGGGGTGCTGGTAGTTTTCTGTTTCTTCATGTGGATTCTGATTACACACCCAGTGTTCAGTGTGAGAAAACTTATCAAGTTCAAACTTTTTGTACGTCTAATATTTTTGTATGTTTATTTTGCTTCAATAAAAAGTTAAAATATAACTCAGATATATATCACATTTTCTTTATCCATTCATTCATCAATAGCTGCTTAAGTTGCTTCCATGTCTTGACTATTGTGACCAATGATGCAATAAACATGGGTATGCAGATATCCCTCCACATAGTGATTTTGTTTCCTTCAGATATATTTCCAGAAGTGTAATTGTTGAATTATATGGTAGTACTATTGTTTTTATTTTTGGAGGAACTTTCATACTGTTTTCCAAAATGGCTGCACTAATTTACATTCTCACAAACAGTGCACTAGGGTTCCCTTGACAACACTTGTTATCTCTTATCTTTTTAATGACAACCATTCTAACAGGTGTAAGTTTCTAGCTCGTTAAACTAATGCAATGTTATATGTCAATTTTATGTTAAAACTAGGAAAATATAACTTATGATATAATGAAGTGTATATAAGAAATACATTAACACAGTGGGATAATGGAGATCAGTGAAGGCTACTCTATCTACCATGTTCAAGGAAGGACTTTCTGAGGAGACTCTAATTGGGCAAGAAAGTAGAGAGGCTTCCAGGTAGGAAGAATAGCAGGTGTCTATGTCTTGAAATGGGGAAGATATGTTCAGAAGATGGGACAGTGAAATTGAAATATTAAGTTTGAAATGTCTATTGAATATATGTTCAAATGTCAGATAAGAAGCTAGATATTTCAGTTTGTATATCATTTGAGTTGTTAAGTGTGAAGATAGATTTTAGGAGTCATTTATAAGCATATTTTATGTAACCACAGGAGATTACATTAGGAGATCAACCCTAGTTGGGGGACTGCATATTTAAAAAAGAAAAAACTAAAGAATAGGTCAAAATATTTCAATGCATAAATGCCAAGCCATGAAAGGAGTAGGTGACAATAAAGGGATAGAAAAGATGTAGAACACCCAGGGCAGTGTGGTGTGATAGAAACCTAGAAGAGACAGTCTTTCTCATAGAAAGGAGGAGTCTACAATGTGAAATACTGGATATAATTTAATTAAATTTGAAACAAAAAGTTGATCACCTGAGTAGGGAAACTAATATTTTTTTTTTATGTCCTTGACAGAGAGGTTTCAATGAGCTAAGATGGTGGCTGAGTAGGAGGACTTCGGTTTGTGTCATCCTCTGAACATAACTAGATAATTATCAAGTCATCCTAAATACCCCAGAAATCGACCTGAATACAGACAGAACAAACTCCACAACTTAAGGAAGAGAAGAAGCCACATTGAAGAAGATAGAAAGTACAGAGACATGGTTTGGGGGAGAACAGATCACAGTTGCTGTGGAGGGGAGGGAGCTATGATTGCAGAGGAAGACAAGAGAGAGGAACACACAGGAAAACACACAAGGAGAACATTTCCCCAAAGCCATTGGTTGGGAAGTAATAGGGACTGATTTTCATGAGTTCATGCAACCAGTGGGGCTTAAAGACTGGAGTTTTAAGGGTTCCCTGTCTTGGCTGGGATAGAGCCCTGAGGGTGTTGCCCCACTCTTGTAGGGAAGGCAGGCAAACAAACCTGGGAAGACAGTGTGGAAACAGTGATCTGAAGAATACTTGGGGCATACAGAGGGGAGATTATTTGCTCTTCTTAGAACATGTCACTGAGAGGCAAGATCCAGGGAGAAACATTTAAGGGGACAAAGGATGCACCAGCAGGCACCATTAGCACCCCCACCCATCTCTTATTATAAACACAGAGCAACCTGCAGATAGCAGCTCAGTTCCAACACTGGCTGCCTAACCACTTATACCATGTCCCAAAATATTGAGCTCTGCCCTTCTTGGTGAAGCTCATCTCAGTCCCAGCATGGTGGGCCCCCTCCACAGAAGACCAGGGCAAGTCCCTGCCCACACCACGACCCTAAAGCCTGGAGTTTTAAAACTTAGCAGGTTTGGCTAGGATAGAGCCCAGATGGCTCTGTGCTGCTCCTGGGGAGAAGACAGGCAAACAACCTGGAGGCTGACAGTGTAGAAATAGAAATCTGAAAAAAAATACCTGGGACATGCAGCAGGAAGATTATTTACCCTTCTTGAAATGCCTGCCTGAGAGACAGTGGTGCCTCTCCAGGGACAGGAGAGCTGGTTAGCACCATTTTCCATCCCCAACCCTCAGGATAAACACAGAGCCACCTGTTCGAAGCAGTGTAGTGGATACCCTGGATGCTTAACTTGCTTACACTAAGCCTCACACCTTCTCACTCAATTTTGCCACAGTCCCTGGGAGGCAGGCCACTCATCCAAAAGACCAGCAAAAACTCCTACCCACAATACATCTCCGAGTTTTTCAGAACCTCAGTAGTGGTGGAGGTGGTGACAGGACACATTTCACAAGCATACAAAAGCACACCTAGGCAAAGCTTGCCACATGCAGGTCAGAGATCAAACACTGACCACTTCATGCAAGGAGAACCTCTGAAGATAACTGGCTTGAAGAATAGTGCAGGCAGAACACAATAGCAGAGCACATGCAACACACAATGGAAACACTTCCTTAAGTTCCAGGCCCTGGGCATGACATGACATCTTCTTCATAAAGTCATTACTTTCATGAGCAAGAAACATAACTGGTTTTTCTATCAGGCAGAAGAAGAAGGCAGAGAATAGACAAAATGAGAAGAGAGGATTTACCCAAATTAAAGAAGAAGATAAGACCACAGCCAGAGGTCTAAGCAAAACAGAAATAGCTAATATGCCTGATGGGAAATTTAGAGCAACAATGATAAAGGTATTCACTGGGCTTGAGAAAAGAATTGAAGCCATCAGTGTTACCATTACTACAAAGATAAAAATGCTTTAAAAAGATTCAAAGATAAACAATGGAGGAAACAAGAGCAAAAACACATGTGATGCAATGGACAGCAGGCTGGAAGAAGCAGAAGAATGAATGACCTGGAAGACAAAGTAATGGAAGCAATGAAGCTGAACAAAAGAGAAAGAACCATAAAATAGGAAAATCGACTTAGGAAATTCAGTATGTCCATCAAACGTAATAACATCATAACATAGTAGTCTCAGAAAGATGAGAGAAAAGGTACAGAATTTTTTAAGGAAATAATAGCTAAAAATGACCCTAATTTGGAAAACGAAAAAGACATCCAGATCCATGAGTCATAGAGAACTTCCATCAAAATCAACAAAAGCAAGTAACACCAAGACATTTTGTAATTAAGTGTGGAAAAATATAGTGATAAAAAACAAATCTTAAAAACACTAAAAGAAAGGATATCTAAAAGTACCTGGGAAAACCCATAAGACTAGCTGGAGATTTCTCAACAGAATATTGGTAAACCAGAAGGGAGTAGCATGATATTTTCAAAATGATGACTGGGAAAAATCTGCAGCCAAGATCACTATATCGAGCAAGAATGTCATTCCAAATAGAAGGAAAGATAAAGAATTTCCCAGATAATTAGAAACTAAAGGAGTTCATAATCACTAAGCCAGCCCTGAAAGAAATTTTAAGGGGGACACTTTGGAGGAAAAAAGACCAAGAACAACAAAGACTAGAAAGGTCCAGAGAGCATCAGCAGAAACACCAACTCTACAGGTAACAAAATGGCACTAAATTCATATATTTCAATAATCACTCTGAGTATAAATGGATTAAATGCTCCAGTAAAAAAGAGGGTATCTGAATTGAAAAAAAAAATAAGATCCATCTATATGCTGCCTACAAAAGACTCATTTTAGACCTAAAGACTCCTGCAGGGCGCCTGGGTGGCTCAGTTGGTTAAGCGTCTGCCTTCGGCTCAGGTCATGATCCCGGAGTCCTGGGATCGAGTCCCACATCGGGCTCCCAGCTCAGCGGGGAGCCTGCTTCTCCCTCTGACCCTATCCCCTCTCATGCTGTTTCTCTCTCTCTCTCTCTCAAATAAATAAATAAATAAAATCTTTAAAAAAAAATAAATAAAGACTCCTGCAACTTGAAAGTGAGGGGATGGAGAACCATCTATCATGCTAATGGTTGTCAAAAGAAAATCAGAGTAAATACATATATATATATATACATATATAGTTTTTTTAAAGATTTTATTTATTTATTTGACAGAGAGAGATCACAAGTAGGCAAACAGGCAGGGAGAGGGAGGCTCCCCACTGAGCAGAGCCTGATGTGGGGCTCGATCCCAGGACCCCGGGATCATGACCTGAGTCGAAGGCAGATGACGTGAGCTGAAGGCAGATGCTTAACCATCTGAGCCACCCAGGAGTCCCTATATCATTAGTTTTGGATGTGGTGATCCATGATCCATTGTTTTCGTATAACACCCAGTGCTCCATGCAGTACGTGCCCTCCTTAATACCCATCACCGGGCTAACAAATCCCCCGCCCCCCCCCAAAAAACCCTGTTTGTTTCTCAGCATCCATAGTTTCTCATGGTTCATCTCTCCCTCCAAAATCCCCCCCCTTCATTTTCCCTTCCTTCTCCTAATGTCCTCCATGCTATTCCTTATGTTCCAGAAA
>NW_027837680.1:0-2265 GCF_054177405.1 Leptonychotes weddellii
TACGGAGAAGTGAATCTGAGGCGATATATGGGAAGACAGACAGCAAGGGAGGGGGCCTCCGTCAGCCGCTACTGGCAAGTGATAGAGCTGCAGAGCACAAAATCGGAACTTTTAGAAGTCGGCTCCGCTGAGGGACTTCGCTCCAGTGGCTAAGCGGGGGTGGAACCAATGCTGGGACAGTGT
The DNA here is from genome assembly GCF_054177405.1 of Leptonychotes weddellii. Classification (NCBI taxonomy): domain Eukaryota; kingdom Metazoa; phylum Chordata; class Mammalia; order Carnivora; family Phocidae; genus Leptonychotes; species Leptonychotes weddellii. The sequence goes on from NW_027837680.1 coordinate 184, forward strand.
GGTCTCAGGACCCTCGGGGTCACAGAAAGACCAGGGGTGCCTGAGGGCGGCAGAGCTCCCAGGTATTGAAGCGGGGAAGCCAGCTGCAGAGACGGAGCCGAGGCGCGGGCTCTCAGCTCGGGGTTGCCATAGACCGTGATCCAAGGCACAGTTGGGCCACTGCTCTTCCAGCAGGGACCCAACAAGCGGCAGATCCGGGGAGACTCCCCTTCCTCCCCCGGGAGGAGTGGCGCGGGAGCGCACCGCAGGGACCTGCTGGGCTTGGAGACTCCACACGGGGTTGGGGTCGTGTGCCAGAGACAGAAATGCTCTGTCACAGGCCGGGTGACCACGGAGTGCGGCCAGAGACCAGGGAGACAGGAGTGACTGACTGCTTTGCTCTGGGGGCTCACTGAGGAGCAGGGCCCCAAGTTCTCGGCTCTTCCGGGGCAGAGATTGGGAGGTCACCATTTTCACTCTCGTCCTCCAAAGCTGTACGGAAAACTTGCAGGGAACAGAAGCTCCTGAGAGCAAAGCGGAGCAGATTACTTAGCCCGGACCGAGCAAGGGCGGGGCAATTCCGCCTCCTGCAAAGACATTTGAGAACCATGGCAACAGGCCCCTCCCCCAGAAGAACAGCAAGAACAGCCAGCCAAGACCAAGTTTACCGATCAATGAGAATGGCAGAACCTCAGCACTAGGGGAATACAGCACATAGAATTCATGGCTTCCTCCCCCCCCCGCCCGATTCTTTACTCTTTCAAAGTTAATTTTTTTAATTTTCTTTTTTTTTCTTTCTTTTTTTTTTGAATTTTTCTTTTTCCCCTTTTTGACCAACACCTTATCAATCCCTTTTTTAAAAATCTTTTTTATTTTTCATTTTTAGAGTCATATTCTATCCCTTCATAGTAGTTAACCTTATTTTTGGTATATATATATGTCATTCTCCCTTTAAAATTTTGGGATACAGTTTCTTCTAACAGACCAAAATATACCCTAAATCTCTAGTGTATGGATATGTTCTAGTCTCCTGCCTGATCACATTCTCTTCCCTTTTTTTTTTAAATTCCTCTTCTTTCTTTTTTCAACCAACTCCCTATCAATTCCTATTATAAAATCTTTTATAATTTTCATCTTTACAGTCATATTCCATCCCTTCATCATATTTACCCTTATTTTTGTACATATATAAGTTTTTATTTCTTTAAAATTTTGGGAGGCACTTTCTTCTAACAGACCAAAATACACCCCAAATCTAGTGTGTGGCACTGATCAATGCACCAGCATGATCATATTTGATCATATATTTTTTAATCTTTTTCTTTTCTTTTTTCTTTCTTTTCCTTTCTTTTCTCCCAGTTTCAGGTCTCTTCTGATTTGTTTAGTGTATATTTTTCTGGGGTCATTGTTACCCTGTTAGCATTTTGTTCTCTCATTCATCTATTCTCCTCTGGACAAAATGACAAGATGGAAAAAATCACCTCAAAAAAAAGAACAAGAGGCAGTACCAACTGCAAAGGACCTAATCAATACGGACATTAGTAAGATGTCGGAACTAGAGTAAAGAATGATGATTATAAAGATATTAGCTGGGCTTGAAAAAAGCACGGAAGATATTAGAGAAACCCTTTCTGGAGGAATAAAAGAACTAAAATCTAACCAAGTCAAAATCTAACCAAGTTAATGAGGTACAATAATAAATGGAGGCTCTAACTGCTAGGATAAATGAGGCAAAAGAGAGAATTAGTGATATAGAAGACCAAATGGTGGGAAAAAAAGAAGCTGAGAAAAAGAGAGATAAACAACTACTGATCATGAGGGCAGAATTTGAGAAATAAGTGATACCATAAGACGAAACAACATTAGAATAATTGGGATCCCAGAAGAAGAAGAAAGAGAGAGAGGGGCAGAAGGTATACTGGAGCAAATTATAGCAGAGAACTTCCCTAATTTGGGGAAGGAAACAGGCATCAAAATCCAGGAGGCACAGAGAATCCCCCTCAAAATCAATAAAAATAGGTCAACACCCCAACATCTAATAGTAAAACTTGTGAGTCTCAGATACAAAGAGAAAATCCTGAAAGCAGCTCGGGAGAAGACATA
>NW_027837681.1:0-267 GCF_054177405.1 Leptonychotes weddellii
GAAGCCTATAAAGGAATGTAATAGTAAAACAGAACTCCCCATTTACAGAGGACAAGCTAGAATAAATAGCTCTGGGATGAATAAAAACTTGGTTAACCAAAAGCAAACATAAAGAACAAGAAAGTAAAATAATATATTAACAGAAAGATGAAAAAAATGGAATTGAGTATATTAGCCATTATACTAAATCTTTTTTTTTCTTTTCAGTTTTTTTTTTTTTTATTCTTCTGTTAATCCCCATACATTACATCATTAGTTTTGAATGAA
>NW_027837682.1:0-267 GCF_054177405.1 Leptonychotes weddellii
ATAATTAAGATACTTGAAAAGGGATCATCTATAGCATATGGCTTATAATTAAAAATACCAGACACATTAAAAGGCAGGAAACTGTGATGACTGTCAAGATATACAATAACCAATAAAAGCAGACCTAGAACTAAATCAAATATAAGAGATGGAAGAAAAGGACTATTAATGATATATTAAAGGGGCGCCTGGGTGGCTCAGTCGTTAAGTGTCTGCCTTCGACTGAGGTCATGATCTCAGGGTCCTGGGATCGAACCCTGCATCGGG
>NW_027837683.1:0-267 GCF_054177405.1 Leptonychotes weddellii
ATGCCTGTGGTGTAAGTAGCTATAAAACTATACATTTAGTTGTATAAGGATAAAGTCCAGGGCTCTCTTTTTTTTTTTTTTCAAGATTTTATTTATTTATATGACAGAGAGACACAGTGAGAGAGGGAACACAAGCAGGGGGAGCGGGAGAGAGAGAAGCAGGCTTCCCGCGGAGCAGGGAGCCCGAGGCGGGGCTCGATCCCAGGACCCTGAGACCATGACCTGAGTCAAGGCAGACGCGTAACGACTGAGCCACCCAGGCACCCC
>NW_027837684.1:0-267 GCF_054177405.1 Leptonychotes weddellii
GGGGCTGCCGGCCGCCTGATCCATCGGTTAACAACAAAGAAGCTGCCTAATACTGTGAGCAGGTTCATCCGGAGACTGCTACAGCTGGCAGGTGCTTGCAGCGCCTTCAGATGTCACCTCGTTCAAACCTGATAGCAAAACCCCTGTGACCTACGGAGACAGTCGCCGCGCTGCCAAGCAGGGTTGTATCATCTGGGGGACGTCCTTCCTTGTGGGAATGTGTTTCTGCGGCTTTCAAGTACACACTAAGGTGCTCGGTGGAAGCAC
>NW_027837685.1:0-267 GCF_054177405.1 Leptonychotes weddellii
AACCTGTTAATCCACATGTTCTGATTACACGGACATATTGATAAAAACTAGATGTCCTAGAGATAGAGAGATTGTCTTCTTCCCCATCTGCCCTGGACTCACGTGAGGCCACAGTCCCGGGAGCTTACGTCAGCTCTGCGGAACCAAATTTTTCATTGCTTGGTTGTGTCAGTGTCTACACTCGATGGGAGGCAGTGTTCACGCATCTTTCCAGTCTGCCTTTGTTCTTTCAAAGGCCCTCCTTAGAATACCTGTTTGCAGTTTTCT
>NW_027837686.1:0-267 GCF_054177405.1 Leptonychotes weddellii
AACCCATGTGAATTTTCTTTTTTTTTTTTTTTATTTTTTTTATTTTGTTTTTTTTAATTAATTAATTAATTTATTTATTTTTATTCTTATGTTAATCCCCATACATTACATCATTAGTTCTAGATGAAGTGTTCCATGATTCATTGTTCGTGCACAACACCCAGTGCTCCATGCAGAACGTGCCCTCCTCAATACCCACTACCAGGCCAACCCATCCTCCCACCCCCCTCCCCTCTAGAACCCTCAGTTTGTTTTTCAGAGTCCATC
>NW_027837687.1:0-267 GCF_054177405.1 Leptonychotes weddellii
ACAAATAGGGGGAGTGGGAGAGGGAGAAGCAGGCTTCCCGCCGAGCAGGGAGCCCGATGTGGGGCTCGATCCCAGGACCCTGGGATCATGACCTGAGCCGAAGGCAGACGCTTAACGACTGAGCCACCCAGGCACCCTGAGAAATGCTTAAGATCAAAATGATTTCCTTTGTGAAGGGTGGTAGGTATGGGCCACTCTCACCAAATCTTTAGTGGGGAATTTGAGATAGCCTCCTTCCCCTCTCCTCTCCTGGCCACCCGCCTGACT
>NW_027837688.1:0-267 GCF_054177405.1 Leptonychotes weddellii
GCCACTCATTCTTGCAAACCAAGGGATCCTCGGACCACGGTGTCACACCTGGGATTCTGCCCCACTTCACACCTGAGCACCTTAATGTTCCCCACTGTAGCAGACTTCTAAAAGTTCAGATTTTGCTTATAATACTTTGTGGTAACTTCTGTAAGTAGGCTTCCTCCCTGCCACTGTATCCATAGCTGTATCTCTCCCAATTCAACTCTCCGCACCTCCTGACTTCCAAAAGAGGTCACTTTTCTACTTGTAGACTTGCCGTTTTTG
>NW_027837689.1:0-267 GCF_054177405.1 Leptonychotes weddellii
ACTCGATCCCAGGACCCTGGGATCATGACCTGAGCCGAAGGCAGACGCTTAACGACTGAGCCACCCAGGCGCCCTACAATGGGATCTTTTATACCCTACTGGTCACATGGCCAACCTAGGCTGTGCAATGATCACATTAGGTGTAAACCATGAATTCATACATCCGTCGACAGCAGATAAGCCAGCCTTGGTGCCTCCAGGGCTGTTTTGAGCATCAAACAGTAATATTATAAATCACTAACTACATAGCTCCTTCTTCTCTTGCCC
>NW_027837690.1:0-2265 GCF_054177405.1 Leptonychotes weddellii
TATGCAGCCATCAAAAGGAATGAGATCTTGCCATTTGAAATGACGTGGATGGAACTGGAGGGTATTATGCTGAGCGAAATAAGTCAAACAGAGAAAGACATGTATCATATGACTTCACTGATATGAGGAATTCTTAATCTCAGGAAACAAACTGAGGGTTGCTGGAGTGGGGGGTGGGGTGGGAGGAATGGGGTGACTGTGTGATAGACACTGGGGAGAGCATGTGCTCTGGTAAGCGCTGTGAATTATGCAAGACTGTTGAATCTCAGATCTGTACCTCTGAAACAAATAATGCAACATATGTTAAGAAAAAAAAAAAAGAATATAGCAGGAGGGGAAGAATGAAGGGGGGGAAATCGGAGGCTGAGATGAACCATGAGAGACGATAGACTCTGAAAAACAAACTGAGGGTTCTAGACAGGAGGGGTGTGGGAGGATGGGTTAGCCTGGTGATGGGTATTAAAGAGGGCACGTTCTGCATGGAGCACTGGGTGTTATGCACAAACAATGAATCATGGAACACTACATCTAAAACTAATGATGTAATGTATGGTGATTAACATAACAAAAAATTTTTAAAAATGGGCAAAAGACTAGAACAGACATTTCACAAAGGGTCAACTCAATGGCCAACAGAAAAAGCATTCAGTCTCATTTGTACCCAGAAAAATGCAAATTAAAGCCACTGTGAGATACCACAACATACCCACCAGTGTTGACAAGGGGGAATTACTGGTGGGATTGTGAACTGGTAGAAACTTTGGAATAGAGCAGAGAATTTTGTAGGAAATCGATGCTACACATACCCTAGAACCCAGGACTTCTGCTCCTAGATTTGCACCCACTGGAAAAGCATGCACATAACCCAAGGAGACATGTACAAGAATGCCCCCCAAATCATTATGATTATGAAATCATATGACTAAGAAATCATAACATAATCATGCTAAGCAACGATGAAAATGAGCCAAAGTCAAACATATTGGTAAGAGAGTCTGAAAAACACAATGTTCGGGGAAAAAAGCAGACACAAGGGAGTACATATTATATGCATCTATTACCACAAAGTTCCAAAGTGGGAGAACAGCAAAAAACCCTGCTGTTTAAAGACTACAAAAAAACATTTAAACTAATCTTTAAAAACCTAGTAAATATAAGTAGGTTTGATGATTAATTTTATGTGTCAACTTGGCTGGGCCATGAATAACTCTGGATGTTTCTGTGAGGATGTTTTTGGATGAGATTAACATTTAAATCAGTGGACTTTGGGTAAAGCAAACTGCCCTTCATACCATGGGTGGGCCTCACCCAATCAGTTGAAGGCCTGAACAGAAGAAAGACTGACGTACCTCCAGGAAGAAGAAATTCTGGCAGCAGGCCTGATCTGCAACAGGGGCTCTTCCCTGGGTCCCCAGCCTGCCAGTCTTCCAGCCTCCAAAATCATGTAAGCCACTTCCTTAAACTCTCTTCTCTGTCTCTCTGAACAGCGCTGACTAATACAGTAGGTTAAAATAGAAGATATGTATATAAAAGGTAAAGGCTACAAGGCAGAGACATAAAATGAACATGAAAGTAAAAAATAGAGGATTAAAATGACAGGCAGTAGAAGAGGAAGCGTAGAGAACAAGCCAGCCTGCGGGGTTGATGACAGTGAATAAAAATGAGCACAAAACCACGTAACAGTCAGGAATAAGACCTGAAGTAAAAATGATCAGGGAGAAATATCTTAAAAAAAAAAACCAACAGGGCGCCTGGGTGGCTCAGTTGGTTAAGCGACTGCATTCGGCTCAGGTCATGATCCTGGAGTCCCGGGATCGAGTCCCGCATCGGGCTCCCTGCTCGGCAGGGAGCCTGCTTCTCCCTCTGACCCTCCCCCCTCTCATGTGCTCTCTGTCTCTCTCATTCTCTCTGTCTCAAATAAATAAATAAAATCTTTAAAAAAATTAAAAAAATAAAAAACCAACAAAAAGGTTGGGGATGGCAATGAGAGGGAGAGAAGGAAGTGAGCTCGAAGCAGGTTAGTGGCGCTGAGTGCAGGAAGCATCAGTTTCCCCACAATGTGAAGACCTGTTGCCATGGTGATACCCTCCCAGGCAGACTGGCAGGGTGCCCCTTTCTCACCGCCTTTCCCTGATGTCTGGAGAAGCTGGGTCCTGACCTTGGCACCCTTTCCTGTCCATATATTTTGGAATGGGACCATAGCTCCTCCTCCTAAATATCTGGAGGTACCAGCCTGCTGAAACACAGCCAGACCTAGAGGATCCC
>NW_027837691.1:0-267 GCF_054177405.1 Leptonychotes weddellii
TTATTGAGATTTTATATATGCTTTCGTTGTGGCTAGTTTTTGCAACCCAGTGTGTATTACGTCTTTGTTTTTTTTTTTTTAAAGATTTTATTTATTTATTTGACACATCGAGAGAGATAGCAAGAGAGAGAGAAAGAGAGAAAGAGCACAAGCAGGGGGAGCGGCAGGCAGAGGGAGAAGCAGGCTTCCTGCATGAGCAAGGAGCCCGATGCGGGGCTCGATCCCAGGACTCTGGAATCATGACCTGAGCCGAAGGCAGTGGTTTAA
>NW_027837692.1:0-267 GCF_054177405.1 Leptonychotes weddellii
TTATTTCTATTATCCCCTTTCATTTTTTTTTTGTTTTTTTAAATTTTATTTTATTATGTTATGTTAATCACCATACATTACATCATTAGTTTTTGAGGTAGTGTTCCATGATTCATTGTTTGCATATAACACCCAGTGCTCCATGCAGAACGTGTCCTCTTTAATACCCATCACCAGGCTAACCCATCTCCCCACCCCCTCCCCTCTAGAACCCTCAGTTTTTTTCTCAGAGTCCATAGTCCCACATGGTTTGTCTCCCCCACCGAT
>NW_027837693.1:0-267 GCF_054177405.1 Leptonychotes weddellii
TTGCTTCAGCTCAGGTCATGATCCCAGGGTCCTGGAAAGGAGGCCTGCATCGGGCTCCCTGCTCGGCGGGAAGCCTGATCCCCACTCTGCCTGCTGTTACCCCTGCTTGTGAGTGCGCGCTCTCTTTCCCTGACAAATAAAATAAATAAAATTTTTTAAAAAAGGTAATGGATAGGGCGCCTGGGTGGCTCAGTCGGTTAAGCGACTGCCTTCGGCTCAGGTCATGATCCTGGGGTCCCGGGATCGAGTCCCGCACCGGGCTCCCTG
>NW_027837694.1:0-267 GCF_054177405.1 Leptonychotes weddellii
GCCAGTACCATGCTGTCTTGATGATGACAGCTTTGTAATAGAGCTGGAAGTCCAGAATTGTGATGCCGCCAGCTTTGCTTTTCTTTTTCAACATTCCTCTGCCCACCACTCCATTTTAAAGAAAGAAAATGGTATATGGTGGTGCTTTCTGGAATAAAGATAATCAGGATTCCAACTAGCCAACCAGCAATTTTTAAAAGGCCCAGGGGTGCCTCGGTGGCTCAGTTGGTTAAGTTCTTGATTTTGGCTCAAGTCATGATCTCAGGT
>NW_027837695.1:0-267 GCF_054177405.1 Leptonychotes weddellii
TGGTATTTTGATAGGGATTGCACTAAATGTATAGATTGCTGGGGCCCTCGGTGGCTCAGTCTGTTAGGCGGCTGACTCTTGATTTTGGCTCAGGTCATGATGTGGTTGTGAGATCGAGCTGAGCCCCATGTCAAGGTCCACACTCAGCGTGGAGTCTGTTTGTCCCTCTCCTTCTGCTCCTCCCCCACTCATGCTTTCTCAATCTCTAAAATAAATAAATAAATAAATTTTTTTAAAAACGTGTAGATTACTTTGGGTAGTATAGAC
>NW_027837696.1:0-267 GCF_054177405.1 Leptonychotes weddellii
CGCCTGGGTGGCTCAGTTGGTTAAGCAACTGCCTTCAGCTCAGGTCATGATCCTGGAGTCCCGGGATGGAGTCCCGCATCGGGCTCCCTGCTCGGCAGGGAGTCTGCTTCTCCCTCTGACCCTCCTCCCTCTCATGCTCTCTGTCTCTCATTCTCTCTGTCTCAAATAAATAAATAAAATCTTTAAAAAAAAAAAAAAAAAAGCTGCTGTCAGGAGTAGTGAGCACACAATGAACTCTGGCTGAAGGTCTAGGTGTCATTGTGGTCG
>NW_027837697.1:0-267 GCF_054177405.1 Leptonychotes weddellii
ATTGAGATTTTGAACTATGTCCTTACAGATTGTCTGCCTTTTGGATCTCTCCATTTCTTTTCTTTTCTTTTTTTTTTTTTTTTAAGATTTTGTTTATTTATTTGACAGAGAGAGACACAGCAAAAGAGAGAACACAGCAGGGGGAGTGGGAGAGGGAGAAGCAGGCTTTCCGCAGAGCAAGGAGCCCGATACGGGGCTCGATCCCAGGAACCTGGGACCATGACCTGATCCGAAGGCAGATGCTTAACGACTAAGCCACCCAGGCGC
>NW_027837698.1:0-267 GCF_054177405.1 Leptonychotes weddellii
GTCCTATATATTCCTTTTTTTTTTCTTTTCTGGAACAACCAGTCATTTTACTTTAGGATAAAATTAGTTTTTTTTTTTTTTTTTAAAGATTTTATTTATTTATTTGAGAGAGAGGATGAGAGGAGAGAGAGAGCACATGAGAGGGGGGAGGGTCAGAGGGAGAAGCAGACTCCCTGCCGAGCAGGGAGCCCGATGCGGGACTCGATCCAGGGACTCCAGGATCATGACCTGAGCCGAAGGCAGTCGCTTAACCAACTGAGCCACCCA
>NW_027837700.1:0-267 GCF_054177405.1 Leptonychotes weddellii
TGTGGTGGGTGCTGTGTGTTGTGTAAGAGTGATGAATCACAGACCTGAACCCCTGAAACAAATAATACATTATATGTTAATAATAAATAAGTGAATAATAAATAATAAAACTAAATATATATATATTTTTTTTACTGTATTAAATTTCATCTCTGTAGGCCTTCCTTAAAGCTTCCACAGCAGGTGGCTCGTCAAATATGCCTAGTTGGTCCTGCTTCTATTAAGTGCAACTGTGTGAATTCTTTCCTCACTTGGGAAGAGCAAAAT
>NW_027837701.1:0-2265 GCF_054177405.1 Leptonychotes weddellii
TTCATTTTTGCTTTTGTTTCCCTTGTCTTTATAGACGTGTCTTGAAAGAAGTTGCTGTGGCCGATGTTGAAGAGGTTACTGTCTATGTTCTCCTCTAGGATTTTGATGGATTCCTGTCTCACTTTGAGGTCTTTCATCCATTTTGCATTTATCTTTGTGTATGGTGTAAGAGAGTGGTCCAGTTTCATTCTTCTGCATGTGGCTGTCCAATTTTCCCAGCACCATTTATTGAAGAGATTGTCTTTTTTTCCACTGGATATTCTTTCCTGATTTGTCGAAGATTAGTTGACCATAGAGTTGAGGTCAATTTCTGGGTTCTCTATTCTGTTCCATTGGTCTATGTGTCTGTTTTTGTGCCAGTACCATGCTATCTTGGTGATCAGTTTTGTAATATAGCTTGAAATCAGGCAACGTGATGCCCCCAGCTTCGTTTTTCTTTTTCAACATTTCCTTGGCGAGTCAGGGTCTTTTCTGGTTCAATACAAATTTTAGGATTGTTTGTTCCAGCTCTGTGAAAAATGTCGATCGTATTTTGATCGGGCTGGCATTGAAAGTATAGATTGCTCTGGGCAGTATAGACATTTTAACAATGTTTATTCTTTCAATCCATGAGCATGGAATGTTTTTCCACCTTTTTGTTTCTTCTTCAATTTCTCTCATATGTGTTCTGTAGTTTCTAGAGTATAGATCCTTCACCTCTTTGGTTAGGTTTATTCCTAGGTATCTCACGGTTTTTTGTGCTATTGTAAATGGAATCAAGTCCCTAATTTCTCTCTCTACAGTTACATTGTTAGTGTATAGAAATGCAGCTGATTTCTGTGCATTGATTTTGTATCCTGCCACATTACTGAATTGCTGTATGAGTTCTAGCAATTTTGGGGCAGGGAGTCTTTTGGGTTTTCCACATAAAGTATCATGTCATCTGGGAAGAGAGAGAGTTTGACTTCTTCTTTGCCAGTTTGAATGCCTTTTATTTCTTTTTGTTGTCTGATTGCTGAGGCTAGGACTTCCAGTACTATGTTGAACAAGTGTGGCGAGAGTGGTCATCCTTGTCATGTTCCTGATCTTAAGGGAAAAGCTAAGAGATTTTGAGAATTGAGCCGTTGAGAATAATATTTACTGTGGGCTTTTCATAGATGGTTTTTATGAAATTGAGGAATGTTCCCTCTATCCCTACACTCTGAAGAGTTTTAATCAGGAAAGGATGCTGTATTTTGTCAAATGCTTTTTCTGCATCAATTGAGAGGATCATATAGTTTTTGTCTTTTCTTTTATGAATGTGTTCTATCATATTGATTGATTTGCAAATGTTGAACCACGCTTGCATCCCAGGAATAAATCCCACCTGGTAATGATGGATAATCCTTTTAATGTACTGTTGGATCCTATTGGCTAGCATCTTGAGAATTTTGGCATCCATATTCATCAGGGATATTGGTCTGTAATTCTCCTTTTTGATGGGGTCTTTGCCTGGTTTGGGGATTAAGTTTTGGGATTAAGGTAATGCTGGCCTCATAGAATGAGTTTGGAAGTTTTCCTTCTGTTTCTATTTTTTGGAACAGCTTCAGTAGAATAGGTATTGTTTCTACTTTAAATGTTTGGTAGAATTCCCCTGGGAAGCCATCAGGCCCTGGACTCTTGTTTTTTGGGAGGCTTTTGATTACTGCTTCAATTTTGTTACTGGTTATTGGTCTATTCAGATTGTCAATCTCTTTCTTTTTCAGTCTTAGTAGTTTATACGTTTCCAGGAAAGCATCTATTTCTTCCAGTTGCTTAATTTATTGGCATATAGTTGCTGATAAAAATTTCTAATAATTGCTCCTATTTCCTTGGTGTTAGTCGTGATCTTTCCCCTTTCATTCATAATTTTGTTAATTTGGGTAATTTCTCTTTTCTTTTGGATAAGTCTGGGCAGAGGTTTATCGATCTTATTAATTCTTTTAAAGAACCAGCTTCTAGTTTCATTGATCTGCTCTACTGTATTTCTGGTTTATTTTTTTTTTAAGATTTTATTTATTTATTTGACAGAGAGAGACAGCGAGAGAGGGAGTACAAGCAGGGGTAGTGGGAGAGGGAGAAGCAGACTCCTTGCTGAACAGGGAGCCTGATGTGGGGCTTGATCCCAGGACCCTGGGATCATGACCTGAGCTGAAGGCAGACACTTAATGACTGAGCCACCCAGGCTCCCCATGTATTTCTGGTTTCTAATTCATTGATCTCTGCTCTAATCTTAATTATTTCTCTTCTCCTGCTTGGTTTAGGTTT
>NW_027837702.1:0-267 GCF_054177405.1 Leptonychotes weddellii
TACCTTCTGCCCAGCAACATCTAGGCTGGTGTTTGGCCAAATAACCAGGCATGATAGCTTAGTCAAGTTGACACATAAAATTAACCATCATAATTGTATTGTATAGAACATTGAACTAAACTTTATTTCTAAAAACTAAAACCATCTAAATACTTCTCAATTTTTTATCAATCATTGCTTGGACTAGCCCTGGATTTTACCTCCAGGCTTGACTAGATCACACATTTCTAACTCACCCTAAGCAGCCTGGGGAAGCCAGATTACACC
>NW_027837703.1:0-267 GCF_054177405.1 Leptonychotes weddellii
TACTGTGGAGGTTGACCTTTTTTTTTCTGTTTTTCCCCCAGTTTGCCTCTTGCCACTCAGGAGGTTTGTTTTTTTTTTTAAATATATTTTTTTAAAGATTTTATTTATTTATTTGACAGAGAGAGACACAGCGAGAGAGGGAATGCAAGCAGGGGGAGTGGGAGAGGGAGAAGCAGGCTTCCCGCGGAGCAGGGAGCCCAATGCGGGGCTCGATCCCGGGACTCCAGGATCATGACCTGAGCCGAAGGCAGTCACTTAACCAACTGA
>NW_027837704.1:0-267 GCF_054177405.1 Leptonychotes weddellii
CACAGTATGCACACAGAACTAGGGGACGCCCGCCACACGGTATGCACACAGAGCTACGAGATGCCTGCCCCACAGTATGCACACACAGACTTAGGGGACGCCCGCCACACGGTATGCACACAGAGCTAGGGGACGCCCACCCCACGGTATGCACACAGAGCTAGGAGAAGGCGAGCAATTGGTGGCCAAACCAGCTTCAGAAGGAAGTCCCCATTTGTTTTCGGGGTGCCCATTTCAGGATACCCTGCAGGGGGCTTCTCAGGAAGA
>NW_027837705.1:0-267 GCF_054177405.1 Leptonychotes weddellii
ATTTCCTGATAATCCTGCATGTCTAACCTAAATTATCCAATAAGGATTTATTTGAGGATCTTGTGTTTTCTTTTTTTTTTTTTTAAAGATTTTATTTATTTATTTGACAGAGAAAGACACAGCGAGAGAGGGAACACAAACGGGGAGTGGGAGAGGGAGAAGCAGACTCCCTGCCGAGCAGGGAGCCCGATGCGGGACTTGATCCCGGGACTCCAGGATCATGACCTGAGCCGAAGGCAGTCGCTTAACCAACTGAGCCACCCAGGC
>NW_027837706.1:0-267 GCF_054177405.1 Leptonychotes weddellii
CGCCTGGGTGGCTCAGTTGGTTAAGCAACTGCCTTCAGCTCAGGTCATGATCCTGGAGTCCCGGGATCGAGTCCCGCATCGGGCTCCCTGCTCGGCAGGGAGTCTGCTTCTCCCTCTGACCCTCCTCCCTCTCATGCTCTCTGTCTCTCATTCTCTCTGTCTCAAATAAATAAATAAAATCTTTAAAAAAAAAAAAAAAAAAGCTGCTGTCAGGAGTAGTGAGCACACAATGAACTCTGGCTGAAGGTCTAGGTGTCATTGTGGTCG
>NW_027837707.1:0-267 GCF_054177405.1 Leptonychotes weddellii
AAATGGAGTGGGAGAGGCCATGAGCCAGAGTTCAAGACTCTGGTCTGTGTGATCGATCATTCATTCATTCATTCATTCAGCAAATCCTCATAGAACCCCTAGGACACTCCAGGCTCCATGCCCTAGGATTTACCATTGCTATTTAATTTAGTTTTCTCAAAAACCCTTGGAGATAGACTTTATGACTCCCACCCCCATTTTAAAGATGAAGAGACAGACTCAGAGAGGGTAGTTACTTATTCAAGGCCACACACATAATCTGTTGCA
>NW_027837708.1:0-267 GCF_054177405.1 Leptonychotes weddellii
GATCCCAGGGCCCTGAGACTACGACCTGAGCTGAAGGCGGATGCTTAACTGACTGAGCCACCCACGCACCCCCTTTCTCATTCATTTTGCTTAAAATTTTTTTATTAATTTAAGAAATAATAATAGTTGGTGGCTTTTTTTACCCCGCTGGAAGTCATCAGTTAAGAGCTCATGTTTGAGTAGGACAGTGGCAGGGGAACTATAAAGCAGAGACAGAAAAGAAGTATAGTTAATATGATTTCGTGATTATTGAATGTAAAAAATTAG
>NW_027837709.1:0-267 GCF_054177405.1 Leptonychotes weddellii
TGATCTCCGACTTTGCTGGCTCCCTCCCATCCTTCAAAAATCACCTTTTTCGGGCATTCCACAGACATCCTACTTAAAATTTTAATTTCCTCAACCCCCATATTTTGTTTCTCCTTTCCTGAATTTATTTTTTCCTTTTAGCACTTAACATGACCTCACATGCTATATATTTACTTATTCTCCTTGTTTATTTAGTCTCGTCTTCTAGAAGATCCATGAGGGTAAACTATACTTTCTTGTTTTGTTCAATGTCATATCCCCAGCACC
>NW_027837710.1:0-267 GCF_054177405.1 Leptonychotes weddellii
CCCCCCCCCCCCCGGGCCACAGCGCCCCTCTTACTCTTTGCCCCACTGTGCCAACCTGTCAACTGGAACAGAGGCATCGGGTGGGGAGGACGCAGCGTCAGCGTGGCCAGGCCAGCCTCCCCGACGGTCCAGGAGGAGCCAAGGTCTTGTCTCCATTAAAGAGTATCATCTGCTCCTCCTTCAGGGGAGCAGAAAGAAGAGGGGGTCGCTGAGCCCACCCCTCTGGGCCCCTCAGGCCCCACCACCCCAGACAGGGCTGAGAGGGAG
>NW_027837711.1:0-2264 GCF_054177405.1 Leptonychotes weddellii
CTGGGATCATGACCCCAGCCGAAGGCAGATGCTTAACCATCTGAGCCACCCAGGTGCCCCTGGATGATTGCAGTCTTAACAATGAAAGTTCTGGGTCCCGTCTAGGGAAACCCTTCAGTGCCAGGCAAACCCAACTGGTTGGCCACTCTACCTGTGATACTGGCTTCTGCCTCCTAATGTACCCAACAGAGTCTCATTTATATCTCCTTACCTAGAATTGGAGAGATACTATTGCCCATCTGCACTTACTGAACATACCCAGTGGAAATAAAATTAGATTTTGGCCTGAAGAAGTATCACAGCCCTAAATTCCTCTCTAGCTAGGATGAAGTGAATATTATTTACTCTGAAAGAAAAAGATGGAGTAGATGGACTTTTAAATTTTCCCTTGGTTGTTTCAGATTTTCACTGTGGGTCAGAGCATTGACAAATGGTTGTGAAGGTAGCTTGAAGAGACCCTATAGTTGTGAGGTTCTTATTTGTTGGAAGTCAAATAAAATAAAGAAATGAAAATTGAGTCTGTTCAGCCTCCTTCATGTTGAAAGAGAGGGTCTTAAGGGTTCTTAACTTAAGAAAAATTTGAAGTTTTAGTTTGGGCCAAGTTCTTTTTTTTTTTTTTTTAAAGATTTTATTTATTTATTCATGAGAGACAGAGAGAAACAGAGGGAGAAGCAGGCTCCCAAGGAGCGGGAAGCCCAATGCTGGACTCGATCCCAGGACCCTGGGATCATGACCTGAGCCGAAGGCAGACGCTTAACCATCTGAGCCACCCAGGCGCCCATTGGGCTAAGTTCTTACTCATAGAAAAGTAGTACCTCACCCAGATCCCCTTCACAGGCAGCTGCCTTCAACCCTAACCTCTGTGAGTGGTGGCAGCTAAAAAAGCACAATTGCCTCCTTTAATGGAGAATTGTTTTTGACCAATGGAGGGCTTTTTTGCCCAGCAACCCACTCCCCGTTCTCCACCTCAGCAGACACGGATGACAGATGATCTAACCTCACGCCTCAAGGGGGGACTAATTCCACACTCTAATTTGTGTACAGAGCTTCCTGTGGGGACAGCCTGAAGCTAGTTCCCAACTGAAATTATATCCTTCCTTAGCTTCCTCTCCCACCCCCATGAAGAATAGAGATCATTCTTTGTCTAATCCCCAATGGCTCCAAGAGTACCTGGAAAATATGAGGCATTTAATAAATATTTTGTGAATGAACATATGAGAGATTTTTGATGGGAACTCTAACTGGTACAAGCTTTCTGGTAAGCAATTTGGCAATGTGCATCAAAAACATTATATAATTGTTATTTTATCTCCCTCTATTTCCACACTTTCAGGAGATTATCTTTAAAAAACAGTCAACACTGTACAAAGATTTATACAGAAGGATGAATATCTATGAGGTTTAATATAATATATCAAAAATTAGAAATAACACAAAGATCCAAAAGTGGAGGAATGGTAATTGAATTATACTACCTCTTTCCATCAGATGGAATATTATTTAGCTGTTAAAAACCAAGATATATAGAAAACATTGGTGGAAATATGAACTGGTATAGTGATTCTTAAGAGAAATCTGTCAGTGTACAGTAAAATCAGGTATTCATTTAACCTGTTACTCCACAAATTCATTCTTATGAACACCACAAATTTTCAAGGGAAACATGAGTGAATATAGATTGGAAGCAATATAGGGACCCATCCGTGGGGGAATATAACATATGCACTTTGAAATAAATAATACTTCTGCAAATTCATGCACTAAGAGTAATAGAGCTCAGGGAAGAAGTAGGATTGAGATAGTTCACTCCAAAACTTTGCAATCTTATAAAAAGAAATCTAAGATAGACAACAATAATTCTAATGAAAATACTGGCACCACTTAAAAAAGACATGTTAAATTTCTTTCTTTTTTTAAAATTTGTTATTATTATGTTAATCACCATACATCATTAGTTTTTGATGTAGTGTTCCATGATTCATTGTTTGTGCATAACACCCAGTGCTCCATGCAGAACATGCCCTCTTTTTAATACCCATCACCAGACTAACCCATCCTCCCACCCCCCTTCCCTCTAGAACCCTCAGTTTGTTTTTCCGAGTCCATCGTCTCTCATGGTTCATCTCCCCCTATGATTCCCCCCACTTCGTTCTTCCTCTCCTGCTATCTTCTTTTTTTTTTTTCTTAACATATATTGCATTATTTGTTTCAGAGGTACAGATCTATGATTTAACAGTCTTGCACAATTCACAGGACTCACCATA
>NW_027837712.1:0-267 GCF_054177405.1 Leptonychotes weddellii
ATCCTTCCTATACTCAAAATACACTCAGTCTTATTCCAAGAGCCCCAAAGTCTTATCAAATCATGGCATAAGGCATGAAGAACAGGATTTCATGATCTATATCAAAGCTGGTGTGGCTTCTCTTGATCCAGAGAACCTTGACCTAAGAAGGCAAATTGTTATCTCCCTACCATTCCATACATATCCAATATACAGTGGTGGACCAGAAGAGATTGTGGTGGACCAGAAACAGGTCCACCTAATTAATTAACTTAATTCTAAACATTC
>NW_027837713.1:0-267 GCF_054177405.1 Leptonychotes weddellii
GGACACTCAACCAACTGAACCACCCAGGCGCCCCACCCTCAAAGCCTTTTTAGAATGAACCAGTTCCACGGGTGCCTGGGTGGCTCAGTTGGTTAAGCGACTGCCTTCGGCTCAGGTCATGATCCTGGAGTCCCGGGATCGAGTCCCGCATCGGGCTCCCTGCTCAGCAGGGAGTCTGCTTCTCCCTCTGACCCTCCCCCCTCTCATGTGCTCTCTCTCTCATTCTCTCTCTGTCAAATAAATAAATAAAATCTTAAAAAAAAAAAA
>NW_027837714.1:0-267 GCF_054177405.1 Leptonychotes weddellii
GTGGATCACTACATCAAAAACTAATGATGTATTGTATGGTGACTAACATAATAAAATTAAAAACTACAAAAAAAAAAATAGAGAAAATGCTCCAGGAGCTCATTCTTTAACATGTTTTGGTAGTCGTGCAAACAGTCGGCACGTGAACTCACCCCAGCTCATGCCCGCACCCCAGTCTGATTTCTTGGCAGTGGAGATGCGGCGAGGGAAGGTGGCCTTTCTCTGGGATATGGGCTCCGGGTCAACGCGGTTGGAATTTCCAGACTT
>NW_027837715.1:0-267 GCF_054177405.1 Leptonychotes weddellii
AGCTGGGAAGTGGCAGAGGCAGGATTTGAACCCTGATCTGTCTAAACCCTCTGCCTGGAATCTTGGAGAGCCAGATCTTATGGGGTCCTCAGAGGCTGTCCTGTCCAAGAGCAAGGCTCTGCAAACACACAGACCTGAGTCTCTGCACCTGTAAAATGTGCAGAACCATGCCAGCCGGCCGACCAGGGCTTGGGGAGGGAGTCTGTGAAATGCTGTGTGTCTTAAGCACCTTAGGCACATAGTAGGTACTTGTTATATGCTAACTTC
>NW_027837716.1:0-267 GCF_054177405.1 Leptonychotes weddellii
GTAAGCTGAAAAAGTTGCTTTTTCCTCTGAGCTTCTGTTTCATTGTTGGTAAGAGGGTGATAATGACGACCTACCTCAAAGGTCTCTGGGCAATAAATGAGTGAATCGAAGTCAAGGTCTAGCACACATTCCACAGCAAGTACTCAATACATGCTGGTTGTTGCTCATGGGTGAATGGTCACGGTTAGTGATGAGAATTCGGGAGTTAGCTGCAGAAAGGTGGAGGGTTGACATCTGAAGAGGACACCTTGGAAGAGACAGGACATA
>NW_027837717.1:0-267 GCF_054177405.1 Leptonychotes weddellii
GGGGAGTGGGAGAGGGAGAAGCAGGCTTCCCGCTGAGCAGGGAGCCCGATGCGGGGCTCAATCCCAGGACCCTAGAATCATGACCTGAGCTGAAGGCAGACGCTTAATGACTGAGCCATCCAGGCGCCCCCTAAGACTCTCTTTTAACCCATTGTTATTTTCCTTCCGACTTCCTCTTTGAAAACTCTAATGCAGGGGCGCCTGGGTAGCTCAGCTGGTTAAGTGTCTGCCTTTGGCTCAGGTCATGATCCCAGGGTCCTGGGATCG
>NW_027837718.1:0-267 GCF_054177405.1 Leptonychotes weddellii
CGACCTCGCGGCCGCACAGCTCGGCCCGCCCCCAGCGCCCGCGCGGAAGGAAAACGCCAACCACCTGCTTTTCTTTCTAAGTAGGTGTATTTTTAAATAGCTTTCAAGATACACGTATTTTTTCCTTTAAAAAACGTCTGTCGGAGCAGTTTTGTTCTTGTTTTGCTGGTCATCCTGTGGTCCCGAGCCCCCTGTGCTTGGGTTGGGGGCTGGTGGCCTGTCCAGGCGTCGCGGAGACCCCGGCCTAGTGGTTCCACCCGGTCTTTC
>NW_027837719.1:0-267 GCF_054177405.1 Leptonychotes weddellii
ATCTAAAAATGTGGGGGCACCTGGATGGCTCAGTTGGTTAAGGGACCGACTCTTGATTTCGGCTCAGGTAGTGATCTCAGGGCTATGAGATCGAGCCCGGCATTAGGTTCGCTCAGCGTGGAGCCTGCTTGGGATTCTGTCTCCTTCTCCCTCTGCTCCCAACCCCCACTGCATGTGCTCTCTCTTAAAAAAAAAAAAAATCTAAAATATTATTGAATAATTAAGTCAGACAAAATGGGAGTGATGAGAGAATAATAATAATAATAA
>NW_027837720.1:0-267 GCF_054177405.1 Leptonychotes weddellii
ATGGTATATGAGTTAAACCTCAATATAGCTGTTTTTAGAAAAGACATGAATAATGGACAGGATGTTTCGAGAGGTCATTGTAAAATAAATGTAACAAAATATTTACCTGTAAAATTATTTTAGTCTTGCATACATAGATGGTATTTTAAAATACTGTCATTTAAAGAGAAGTGTTCTTTATTCTTTCTGTGCTGCAGTTCTCCGATCTATAAAATAAAGACGATAAAAGCAACTACCTCATGAGCATTTGCCAAGAAAAACCAATTA
>NW_027837721.1:0-267 GCF_054177405.1 Leptonychotes weddellii
CTAATAATGCTTCCTATGCCAAAAGCATGGAATGATTTAAAAAAAAAAAAAATACACCTGCAAATTCAAAAAAAAAACCCAACCTCTACGGAGAATCTCTGTTTTAAGGGTTCCGGATCTATCTGTACTCCTAATCTTTATCTGAGCGATTTTTTTAGGAGCAACTATAGTATCATTTTGGTGACTTATCTGGCAAGTTGTGGATTTTGAACAGCTCCTTTGAGAAATGTCCTCAATTTTACCCTTTACCACATGCCATATCTGTCA
>NW_027837722.1:0-267 GCF_054177405.1 Leptonychotes weddellii
CCCTCCCCCCTCTCATGTGCTCTCTCTCTCTCATTCTCTCTGTCTCAAATAAATAAATAAAATCTTTAAAAAAAAAAAAAAGAATTCCTCATATCAGTGAGGTCATATGATACATGGGTAAGACTGTTATTTTAATAACTGCCTGTCTTCAATTTTAAAAAGTTCCTACAGAGGCAGTGATTAAAGCTATTGTAAGATTTGTATTGTCCTGGAGTAGTGCATTTTCTTCAGAGATTTTATTCAAATCCCGTATGTCAAAAAGAAGCT
>NW_027837723.1:0-267 GCF_054177405.1 Leptonychotes weddellii
CGGCACTCACTGTTTCTCACAGGTCTGTGCATCGGCAGGAGCTTTTCTGATCTGGGCTGGGTCAGTCGGCTCTGCGCCGTGCATCTCTCATCCTCGCTGGGCTAGCCACGTCATGCTCCTCACGTGGCAATGACAGAAATACAAGAGAGTGAGCGGAAACACACAGGGCCTCTTAAGGCCTCGGCTCGGACCTGGCACCCTGTCCCTTCCATATTATTCCACTGGACAAAGCAAGTCACACAGACAAACCCCACCCCAACTGAGCAG
>NW_027837724.1:0-267 GCF_054177405.1 Leptonychotes weddellii
AGGGGCGCCTGGGTGGCTCAGTTGGTTAAGCGGCTGCCTTCGGCTCAGGTCATGATCCTGGAGTCCCGGGATCGAGTCCCGCATCGGGCTCCCTGCTCGGCAGGGAGTCTGCTTCTCCCTCTGACCCTCCTTCCTCTCATGCTCTCTGTCTCTCATTCTCTCTCTCTCAAATAAATAAATAAAATCTTTAAAAAAAAATGTTTATTAGAGAAAGGTTTTTTGACTATTGGGCCAATCCAGTACCTGACAAATAGCTAGTTTTAGCTG
>NW_027837725.1:0-267 GCF_054177405.1 Leptonychotes weddellii
TCTAGCATGTGAGGTACAAAGTCTGAAAACTCTCCATAATTATTTATAAGAGCCATGAAGGAAGAAACAACCAATTCTGTGCTGAAGAGTCTCAGGCAAGAACATCGTGTGAACAGAAGAGGACCACCAGAACAGTGCCTGTGGACGAGAGGAGTGAGACAAGACTGGAATAAATGGTAGTTTCTCAATCATGCTATTTGCAGTTAACCTGGGAATCCCTGCTCCCAAAATTAGACCAAACCACAAAGAGAGACATCTGAATCATGA
>NW_027837726.1:0-267 GCF_054177405.1 Leptonychotes weddellii
TGGAGCACTGGGTGTTATGCACAAACAATGAATCATGGAACACTTCATCTAAAATTAATGATGTAAACTATGGGGATTAACATAAGAATAAAAAAAAAATCAAAAAAAAAAAAAAGCTACTGGAATTCAGCCCCCCAGGCAAACTCTGAATCTCCTTTTGAGCTGCCCCAGCCAAGCCTTGGGTAGCAGAGACAAGAGATTCTCTGAGCCTGGCCATGGACATTTTCTGGTCTCAGTCCACGTCCTGGGTGAGCGTTGAGGAGTCTG
>NW_027837727.1:0-267 GCF_054177405.1 Leptonychotes weddellii
AACTGACCGAGAGACCTAGGCTATATCCCACCGCTGCCACTGCATGGCAACAGGCCTTGACTTGTGACTGAGGCTTCTACCTCAGTTTATACACCCACTACAGCCAGGAGGTGCCTCAGGTGACAATATGAGCAGAGGATCTTAGGTGAGACTAGCACTGTTCATTCCTAGGTTGGGGAGGAGCCCTGTAACCATGTGGCTTTATGTGAGTAGGGGTGGAGACCCATCAGGAGAGTCTTTTTCCCCCCAACCTTTCTTTAAGTGAGA
>NW_027837728.1:0-267 GCF_054177405.1 Leptonychotes weddellii
AAGAGGGGCACCTGGGTGGCTCAGTCGTTGGGCGTCTGCCTTCGGCTCAGGTCCTGATCCCAGGGTCCTGGGATCGAGCCCCTCATCGGGCTCCCTGCTCGGTGGGAAGCCTGCTTCTCCCTCTCCCACTCCCCCTGCTTGTGTTCCCCTCTCGCTGTGTATCTCTCTGTCAAATAAATAAAATCTTAAAAAAAAAAAAAGAAGAAAATCTCACACCAGTTAGGATGGCTACTATCAGAAAAGCCAGAAAATGACAAATATTGGCAA
>NW_027837729.1:0-267 GCF_054177405.1 Leptonychotes weddellii
CTTGGAAGCCTTCCAGCTGCTTTGATTTCAGGGCAGAACCCTGGACTCCCACTCTGCGCTGCTCAGCTTCTGCTTTCCCTCTGATCCTGCCCTGACCCCAAAGACTTGAGGGCATCTAATCCTATCCTGTCTGCCCCAAGACTGGGAGCTCCTAGTTCTCAGCAGCAGCTGGGGCTCTCTGGGCAGAGAGAGAAGCAGGGAGCCTTGGTTGTGTTGGAGGAAGGAGTAGAGGCTGCAGGTCCCTGGAGGCCCTCTGATGATCCTCCT
>NW_027837730.1:0-267 GCF_054177405.1 Leptonychotes weddellii
AGTTTCTTTTTTTTTTTAAAGATTTTATTTATTTACTTGAGAGAGAGAGAGAGCAAGCTAGAGAGCACGAGGGGGGGTGCGCGCAAGGGCAGGAGGGGCAGGTGGAGAAGCAGACTCCCCGCTGAGCGGGGAGCCTGACTCGGGGCTTGATCCCAGAACCCCGGGATCATGACCTGAGCTGAAGGCAGACACAGCCAACCGAGCCACCCAGGCGCCCCTATTTCAACATTTCTGATACTCAGGATGACTTTCACTATAAGTGAGGCC
>NW_027837731.1:0-267 GCF_054177405.1 Leptonychotes weddellii
CAATGTATTTTTGTTTCCTGGCCACCTAATAGATAATTTTGGTTGTTTCCTCTTGGGCATGTTTGCAATGAACCATCTTTAACCAAAACCAAAATTCTCACTTACTCCTTAAATATGTTGATTATTAAGAAGGAGAGTAAAAAGAGAGAAAGACTGGGGGGCGGAGCAAGCTGGCGGAGGAGTAGGACACCTGGATTTCGTCTCCTCTCAGGAATTCAGCTGGATAGGGATCAAACCATTCTGAACACCTACGAACTCAACAGGAGA
>NW_027837732.1:0-2264 GCF_054177405.1 Leptonychotes weddellii
TAATGGACATCAAAAGAAAGCTGGGGAGGCAATCCTTCTATCAGACAAATTAGATTTTAAACCAAAGACTGTAATAAGAGATAAAGAAGGACACTATATCCTACTTAAAGGGTCTATCCAACAAGAAGATCTAACAATTGTAAATATCTATGCCCCTAACATGGGAGCAGCCAATTATATAAGCCAATTAATAACAAAATCAAAGAAACACATCAACAATAATACAATAATAGTAGGGGACTTTAACACCTCCCTCACTGAAATGGACAGATCATCTAAGCAAAAGATCAACAAGGAAATAAAGGCTTTAAATGACACACACTGGACCACATGGACTTCACAGATATATTCAGAACATTCCATCCCAAAGCAACAGAATACACCTTTTTCTCTAGTGTACATGGAACATTCTCCAGAATAGATCACATCCTGGGTCAGTCTCAACCAGTACCAAAAGACTGAGATCATTCCCTGCATATTTTCAAACCACAATGCTTTGAAACTAGAACTCAATCACAAGAGGAAAGTTAGAAAGAACTCAAATACATGGAGGCTAAAGAGCATCCTACAAAAGAATGAATGGGTCAACCAGGAAATTAAAGAAGAATTTTAAAAATTCATGAAAACAAATGAAAATGAAAACACAACTGTTCAAAATCTTTGGGATGCAGCAAAGGAGGACCTAAGAGGAAAGTATACAGCAGTACAAGCCTTTCTCAAGAAATAAGGTTTCAAATACACAACCTAACCCTCCACCTAAAGGAGCTGGAGAAAGAACAGCAAATAAAGCCTAAACCCATCAGGAGAAGAGAAATAATAAAGATCAGA
Source organism: Leptonychotes weddellii (assembly GCF_054177405.1). Lineage (NCBI taxonomy): Eukaryota > Metazoa > Chordata > Mammalia > Carnivora > Phocidae > Leptonychotes > Leptonychotes weddellii. The sequence continues at coordinate 829 of NW_027837732.1, forward strand.
GCAGAAGTCAATGAAATAGAAACCAAAAGCACAGTTGAACAAATCAACGAAACTAGGAGCTGGTTCTTTGAAAGAATTAATAAGATTGATAAACCCATGGTCAGACTTATCAAAAAGAAAAATTACCCAAATAAATAAAATCATGAATGAAAGAGGAGAGATCACAACCAGCACCAAAGAAATACAAACAATTATAAGAGCATATTATGAGCAACTATATACCAGGAAATTAGACAATTTGGAAGAAATGGGTGCATTCCTAGAGACATATAAACTACCAAAACTGAACCAGGAAGAAATAGAAAACCTGAACAGACCCATAACCAGTAAGGAAATGGAAGCAGTCATCAAAAATCTCACAACAAACAGGAGCCCAGGGCCAGATGGCATCCCAGGGGAATTCTACCAAACATTTAAAGAAGAAATAATACCTATTCTTCTGAAACTGTTCCAAAAAAGAGAAATGGAAGGAAAACTTCCAAACTTATTTTATGAGGCCAGCATTACCTTGATCCCAAAACCAGGCAAAGACCCCATCAAAAAGGGGAATTACAGACCAATATCCCTGATGAATATGGATGTAAAAATTCTCACCAAAATACTAGCAAATAGGATCCATCAGTACATTAAAAAGATTATTCACCATGACCAAGTGGGATTTATTCCTGGGCTCCAAGGTTGTTTCAACATCCGCAAATCAATCAATGTGATACAATACATTAATAAAAGAAAGAACAAGAACCATATGATCCTCTCAATAGTTGCAGAAAAAGCATTTGACAAAGTACAGTATCCTTTCATTTTTTTTTTAAAGATTTTATTTATTTGACAGAGAGAGACACAGCAAGAGAGGGAACATAAGCAGGGGCAGTGGGAGAGGGAGAAACAGACTCCCCGCTGAGCAGGGAGCCCGATGTGGAACTCAATCCCAGGACCCTGAAATCATGACCTGAGCCGAAGGCAGACGCTTAATGACTGAGCCACCCAGGCACCCAGTACAGTATCCTTTCTTGATTAAAACTCTTCACAGTGTAAGGATAGAGGGTACATACCTCAATATCATAAAAACCATCTATTAAAAACCCACAGCAAATATCATTCTCAATGGGGAAAAACTGAGAGCTATCCCCCTAAGGTCAGGAACACGGCAGGGATGTCCACTATCACCACTCCTATTCAACATAGTATTAGAAGTCCTAGCCACAGCAATCAGACAACAACAAGAAATAAAAGGCATCCGAATTGGCAAAGAAGAAGTCAAACTCTCACTCTTTGCAGATGATATGATACTTTATGTGGAAAACCCAAAAGACTCTACCCCAAAACTGCTAGAACTCATACAGGAATTCAGTAAAGTGGCAGGATATAAAATCAATGCACAGAAATCAGTAGCATTTCTATACACCAACAACAAGGCAGAAGAAAGAGAAATTAAA
>NW_027837733.1:0-267 GCF_054177405.1 Leptonychotes weddellii
CGCTCAGTGGGGAGTCTGCTTGAGATTCTCTCTCTCTCTCTCACCCTCTGCCCCTCCACCACACTTTAAAATAAATAAAATCTTAAAAAAAGACTTTTCAATTATTATGAACTCATTAATTCTACTGTGACAAAAAGCTTAGGCTGATATTGTTCATAAATACACAGAATTTAGAAAATGCAGTAGAAACAATGACATAAAACTTAGAAAAATGAAGTAGGTTGCGATTTAGCTCCTGTGGCCTCGTGGTCAAGGAATCCCGTACAC
>NW_027837734.1:0-267 GCF_054177405.1 Leptonychotes weddellii
GATCCCAGGACTCCAGGATCATGACCTGAGCCGAAGGCAGTCGCTTAACCAACTGAGCCACCCAGGCGCCCCGAGAGTAATATGTGTTTGTAAAAAAAAAAAAAATCAGTATAGGATTGTATTAAGTAAAAAACAGAAAGCTTCACTGGTGGTAGCTACTTTTAACAATTTGGTATCCTTTGAGACATTTTCTATGTGTGTAAATACATCTGTTTCCCCCACAAATGAGATTATTCAAACATATTCTGTTATTAACCTTTCACTAAA
>NW_027837735.1:0-267 GCF_054177405.1 Leptonychotes weddellii
GTAAGCTGAAAAAGTTGCTTTTTCCTCTGAGCTTCTGTTTCATTGTTGGTAAGAGGGTGATAATGACGACCTACCTCAAAGGTCTCTGGGCAATAAATGAGTGAATCGAAGTCAAGGTCTAGCACACATTCCACAGCAAGTACTCAATACATGCTGGTTGTTGCTCATGGGTGAATGGTCACGGTTAGTGATGAGAATTAGGGAGTTAGCTGCAGAAAGGTGGAGGGTTGACATCTGAAGAGGACACCTTGGAAGAGACAGGACATA
>NW_027837736.1:0-267 GCF_054177405.1 Leptonychotes weddellii
TTAAACTTTAAAAAAAAAAAAGGAATTAATGTTGAGTCCAAACACCAACTGAAATAACCTTGGCAAGGAACAAAATTGTTTTAAGAAAATGATAAGCTACTTCCTGTACCTTTTTATAATGCTAAGCCTAGCTCTGAGATGATACAAAATAACCCCTGGGGCCATAAATATGTACCAACCAGATGTTCATTTGCTGGGGAAAACCCTGCCTCAAAGCAGAGATAAACTGTCCTCAACTTCTCCAGATGTTTTTTCATGCTGCTTGTG
>NW_027837737.1:0-267 GCF_054177405.1 Leptonychotes weddellii
CACACACACACAGACACATCACACTTTTTAAAAAACATGACACACAACTACCTTTTTCTCTCCATACGGTGGCAAGTAGTAGAGGCATGGATAGTAAAAATATCAGATATTCCAAAGTAATTTCTTCATTTGTCTAAATATTTTTAGGTTTCCCTCCAACCTATATTTAAAAATGGACACATTTTATAGGAAATCATGTTGAGTGAGCTACTCCTAGAAATTTTGACTCAGAAAATGCTGGAAGACCTTTCAGGTGCCACCTTCTGA
>NW_027837738.1:0-267 GCF_054177405.1 Leptonychotes weddellii
TATATGGACCACATCTTCTTTATCCATTCATCTGTTGAAGGGCATCTCGGCTCTTTCCACAGTTTGGCTATTGCGGACATTGCTGCTATGAACATTGGGGTGCAAATGGCCCTTCTTTTCACTACATCTGTGTCTTTGGGGTAAATACCCAGTAGTGCAATTGCTGGGTCATAGGGTAGCTCTATTTTTAACTTTTTTGAGGAATCTCCACACTGTTTTCCAAAGTGGCTGTACTAACTTGCATTCCTACCAACAGTGTAAGAGGGT
>NW_027837739.1:0-267 GCF_054177405.1 Leptonychotes weddellii
GGTCTCAGGACCCTCAGGGTCACAGGGAGACCGGGGGTGCCAAACAGTGGCAGAGCAACCAGGTATTGGAGCAGGGAAGGTGGCTGCAGAGACAGAGCCAAGGAGTGGGCTCTCAGCTCGGGGTTGCCATAAACCGTGATCCATGGCACAGTCGGGCCACTGCTCTTCCAGCAGGGACCCAACAAGCAGCAGATCCAGGAAGACTCCTCTTCCTCCCCTGGGAGGAGCAGCACGGGAGCGCACCGCAGGGATCTTCTGGGTTTGGAG
>NW_027837740.1:0-267 GCF_054177405.1 Leptonychotes weddellii
TCCAAAACGGCAATTTCACTAATTGTAGCAATCAGACCAGAGTGGTATCTAGAAGTCACCTTGGCAATAATCCCGCCTAATGCATGAATGCCTTCCATAGGACCCCAGGCAAGTGGTCATGGGGTTCTTCTTGAATATGTCTAGTAACAGGAAACTCACCACCTTTCAAGGAACCCATGAATTTCTGGGCATTTGTATCCATGCAAAAGTCCTACCTACTACCAAGAGATAAACTGTCTGCTGGAACTTTTGGACTCTGGTTCTACC
>NW_027837741.1:0-267 GCF_054177405.1 Leptonychotes weddellii
GGGGGTTATACTGAGTTCTGTGTCATCCTATTTTCTCATAAGCACCTTTTTAAAAAAGATTTTAGTTTATTTTATTATTTTTAAAGATTTTGTTTATTTGAGGGGAGGGGGAGAGAGAGCGCAAGCAGGGGGGAGGGGCAGTGGGAGAAGCAGACTCCCCACTGAGCGGGGAGCCTGATGCCAGGCTCCATCCCAGGACTCCGGGATCATGACCTGAGCTGAAGGCAGATGCTTAACCGACTAAGCCGCCCAGGCGTCCTCTCATAA
>NW_027837742.1:0-267 GCF_054177405.1 Leptonychotes weddellii
TTATAGATTTTGGATACTAGCCCTTTATCTCACAAGACATTTGCAAATATCTTCTCCTCATTCTGTCGGTTGTCTTTTGGTTTTGTCGACTGTTTCCTTTGCTGTGCAAAAGTTTTTTTTATCTTGATGAAGTCCCAATACTTCATTTTTGCCTTTGTTTCCCTTGCCTTTGGAGATGTGTCTAGCAAGAAATTGCCACAGCCAAGGCTGAAGAGGTTGCTGCCTGTGTTCTTCTCTAGGATTTTGATGGATTCCTGTCTCACATTT
>NW_027837743.1:0-2264 GCF_054177405.1 Leptonychotes weddellii
GAGGAAATGGTCCAGTTTCATTCTTCTGCATGTGGCTGTCCAATTTTCCCAACACCATTTGTTGAAGAGACGGTCTTTTTTCCATTGGATATTCTTTCCTGCTTTGTCGAAGATTATTTGACCATAGAGTTGAGGGTCCATTTCTGGGCTCTCTATTCTGTTCCATTGATCTATGTGTCTGTTTTTGTGCCAGTACCATGCTGTCTTGATGATGACAGCTTTGTAATAGAGCTTGAAGTCCTGAAGTGTCTGACACTTGATCTCGGCTCAGGTCTTGATCTCAAGGTCGTGAGTTCAAGCCCTGCGCTGGACTCCACATTGGGGGTGAAGCCTACTTAAAAAAAAAAAAAGTCTCTCTTCTACTCCAGGCTCTTAGTTTCCTTTCTCAGAGGATATCATGCTTAATTGAGAAATGTTCTAGGTATTTATAAGCATACATATATATGTGCCTTCTCCCCCCCGCTTTAAAACCACAGAACTATATTTTATGTTGTTATATGCCATCATCCCCACTGACTTATTATATTTTGAAGATCTTTTGTATATTTGGCACATACAGAAATACTTTTTAAAAAATGCCTGCATAGGATTCATGTCACACAATTTATCTGCCAATGAAACTCTTTTTTTACCTTTTGATATTGCAAATATTGCTGCAATAAACACTCTGCCTTTCTGTCTTTGCAGACATGAACAAGTGTATCTATAGGACAAATATCTAGAAATGGAATCTCTAGGTCAAAAGGTAATGCACACATAAAATTGTGACAGATGTGGCCAGAGAGTTGCAATAATCTACATCTCCACATGACATTATATTCTTGTCAGTGCTATGTACTGTAAATTGTTTATCTTTGCTTATCTGCTAAGTGAAAAATAACATCATGCTGTTTCAAATTTGCATCTAATAAATAAACTACATATTGTTTCTGGTATGTGTAACTGAACTTTACCTTACTGATTTGTAAGAGCTCTTTATATATTAAAAAAAAGGTCTATTATTTATTATATAAGTCGCAAATGTTGTTTGTCATAGTTGGCATTTTTTCTTTGTGAAATTTTTTTTCCAGGGGAGAAATCTGCACTTTTGATGTAGTTAAATGTATTTATTTATTTTAAAAAATATTTTATTTATTTGACAGAGAGAGACACAGCGAGAGAGGGAGCACAAGCAGGGGGAGTGGGAGAGGGAGAAGCAGGCCCTCCGCCGAGCAGGGAGCCCGATGCGGGGCTCGATCCCAGGACCCCGGGATCACGACCTGAGCCGAAGGAAGACGCCCAACAACTGAGCCACCCAGGCGCCCCGATGTAGTTAAATTTATTAATTTTTCCTTTATGGTTTCTGGATTTTGTATTTTGCTTAGAAGAGGGCCTATAATCTTAAGCACTCTGCTATGTTGTATTGTTTCTATTTATTAATAGTGCCACCTAACATGAATCCTCTTGGGTTTATGTCACTATATGCGGCATCTCTGACAATAACTGGTTCAAATGGTCTCTAAGACTTTCTCTCGCCACTTTATTTATTTATTTTTAAGGATTGTTTTCTTTTTTATTTTATCATTTTTTTTAAAAGTAGGCTCCATGACCAACGTGGGGCTTGAACTCATGACCCTGAGAGCAAGAGTCACATGCTCTACTGACTGAGCCAGCCGGGAGCCCCTTTCTGTACTTTGGAACTTCAAGCATTGGCTGTACCCTGAAGTCTTTGCCAATGTATAATTTCCAAAAAGGAGGAAGATCAGAAAAAAAGAAATAGGAGAATGTAGACATTCATCCATTTTTTCACTTTTGTGGCTTTTCATAGAAACCTTGTAATAAATATATATTATAGCCTATGTACTATAAACATGGACTGTCTCTGAAAAAAAAAATATTAAAAAACTGGTTGCCTGGGACACCTGGGTGGCTCAGTCGGTTAAGCATCTGCGTTTGGCTCAGGTCATGATCCCAGCGTCCTGGGATCAAGCCCCACATCGGGCTCCCTGCTTAGCGGGAAGCCTGCCTCTCCCTCTCCCACTCTCCCTGCTTGTGCTCTCTCTGTCAAATAAATAAATAAAATCTTAAAAAAAAAAACCAAAAACTGGCTGCCTCCAGGGAAGGTAACTGGAGAGGGATATGGGAGAATTATATACTCTTGTACCTTTTTTTTTTTTTAAAGATTTTATTTTATTTATTTGACAGAGAGAGAGAGAGAGCAGGAACACAAGCAGGGGGAGTGGGAGAGGGAGAAGCAGGCTTCCCGCCGAGCAGGGAGCCCGATG
>NW_027837744.1:0-267 GCF_054177405.1 Leptonychotes weddellii
CAATCCTTTATGGAGTTCCACATAGAAGTCAAATTGACATTAACAACTCACTACAGAATGATTAGCTTTCGGGCGCCTGGGTGGCTCAGTTGGTTAAGCGACTGCCTTCGGCTCAGGTCATGATCCTGGAGTCCCTGGATCGAGTCCCGCATCGGGCTCCCTGCTCGGCAGGGAGTCTGCTTTGCCCTCTGACCCTATCTCCTCTCATGTGTTCTCTCTCATTCTCTCTCTCTCAAATAAATAAATAAAATCTTTAAAAAAAAAAAA
>NW_027837745.1:0-267 GCF_054177405.1 Leptonychotes weddellii
ACAGTTCAGAAGCAAGGGGGAGAAGGAAACACATTGGAACATTGGGTAGTCTATGTGGGGCCTGCAGGCTGTGATAAGATTTTTTTTTAAAATAGGAAGTGACTTGATTGAATTTGAATATCAAAAATACACACCATATATGGGAACTCTCTGTACTTCCTGCACAATTTCTCCATAAACCTAAAACTGCTCTAAAAAATAAAGTCTCTTAAAAAATATGTGTTAGAACAGAGGGAGAGGCAGAGTAGAGTCTGAGACAAGCTAGGA
>NW_027837746.1:0-267 GCF_054177405.1 Leptonychotes weddellii
AAACAATGAATCATGGAACACTTCATCTAAAACTAATGATGTAATGTATGGGGATTAACATAAGAATAAAAAAAAAAAAAAAAGAATTGACTCAAAATGGATCATAGACCTAAATTTAAAACATAAATCTACAAAATTTCTAAGAAGAAAATCTAGGTGACCTTGGGTTCAAGGATGAGTTTTTTCATACAACTTTAAAAAACACAATCCAGGGGCTCCTGGGTGGCTCAGTAGGTTAAGCATCTGACTTCAGTCACGATCTCAGGG
>NW_027837747.1:0-267 GCF_054177405.1 Leptonychotes weddellii
GATTATAACATATGGTAAATATCATGGTAGCTTTCTGTTGATAGATTGTTGCCTCTGAGTATTGACTTGAAGGACCTGGAGAAAACCAAGATATTTTATGATGGTTAAGAGTAAGTTACATCAGGAAATCCAAATCAAAACCTCAGTGAGGTACCACCTCACACCAGTCAGAATGGCTAAAATTAACAAGTCAGGAAACGACAGATGTTGGCGGGGATGCGGAGAAAGGGGAACCCTCCTACACTGTTGGTGGGAATGCAAGCTGGT
>NW_027837748.1:0-267 GCF_054177405.1 Leptonychotes weddellii
CCCGCCCCTTATAATCTGAAGGGGCAGCCATGTAAGGGCATCGTGGAGGAAACACCGTCGGCCCCGACAGCTCCCAGGGGAGGGCTCCCTGTAAGAGAGAAGCCCAGACTAGCAGTTCTCAAAGGGAGGTCCCCACACCAGAAGCATCAACATCACCTGGGAACTTACTAGAATTTCAAATCCTCGGGGCGCCAGGGTGGCTCAGTCGGCTAAGCATCCAACTCTTGATTCCGGCTCAGGTCATGATCTCAGGGTCGTGGGATCGAG
>NW_027837749.1:0-267 GCF_054177405.1 Leptonychotes weddellii
AGGGATGGGGTGGCTGGGCGATAGACATTGGGGAGGGTATGTGCTATGGTGAGCACTGTGAATTGTGTAAGACTGTTGAATCACAGATCTGTACCTCTGAAACAAATAATGCAATATACGTTAAGAAGAAAAAAAAAAGAAGAAGAAGATAGCAGGAGGGGAAGAATGAAGGGGGGAAATCGGAGGGGGAGATGAACCATGAGAGAGGATGGACTCTGGAAAACAAACTGAGGGTTCTAGAGGGGAGGGGGGGTGGGAGGATGGGTT
>NW_027837750.1:0-267 GCF_054177405.1 Leptonychotes weddellii
CCCGGGGTCCCGGGCACTGGGGAGGTCATGGAGGGGCGGGACCTGAGGCTGACCCGCGCGCTGGCCCCGGGCCCTCCGAGGCGCCTCACCTGCCCCCCGTCCTTGGAGCGTGCGTGCGCTGGCCTTCCCGTTCCCAGAGGCTGCTCCCAGGATGCGGCCTCCAGACAGCGGTGGGGCTGAGAACGCCTGCAGGGTCTACATGCCCGAGCCCAGGCAAGGCCTCGGCACCGACCTTCCAGATGCCTTGTGTGCATCGGAGACCTACCT
>NW_027837751.1:0-267 GCF_054177405.1 Leptonychotes weddellii
ACACTTCATCTAGAACTAATGATGTAATGTATGGGGATTAACATAAGAATAAAAAAAAAAAAAGACTATTGGTTAAGACTAGGTACACAGTCCACTGAAATAGACTAGGCAAATTCTAATACACCCTTCCATAAATGGGAGCTTGTAGGAATGGATGTGGTATTACTAAGGGGAATGGACTGAATTACTTAGGGTTTGTTAATTGGCAAATATAAAATTATTATTCCTACATCACTTGACACAGAAAATTGCATGTCTAATGTATTA
>NW_027837752.1:0-267 GCF_054177405.1 Leptonychotes weddellii
AAAGAAACTTCTTGACATTTGTTTTAGCAATGAGTTTTTGGATATGACACAGAAGTTCAAACAACAAAAGCAGAAATTAACAAGTGGGACTACATCAAACTTACAAGCTTCTGCATAGCAAAAGAAATAATCAATAAAATAAAAAGGCAATGTACTGAATGGGAAAAAAATTTGCAAACCATATAGTGAATTTGCAAACCAAAATATATTTTTAAAAAAATCACACAGCTCAGAAATAAGTCAATCAGAGAAAGACATGTATCATAT
>NW_027837753.1:0-2264 GCF_054177405.1 Leptonychotes weddellii
AGTCTGTTTGGTTACTTAAAAAATGTTTCATTCCAAATAATTTTAGATTTATAGAGAAGTGTGAAGATAGTACAGAGAGTTCCTATGTACCCTTCCCCTAGCTTCTTCTGATATAAACGAACATCTTACATAGCCATGATATAATGATCAAAACTGAAATTATGTTTAGACAATATTAAGAAGATGATGTTAAACAATTTAAGAAACTAACATTGCTACAATATTATTAATTAACCCACAGAATTTATTTGGATTTTTACCACTTTTTCCATTAATGTTTCCTTTCTGTCCCAGGACTATGCAGGATCCCACATTGCATTGAGCCATCATATCTCCTTAGTCTCCTGCAATCTGTGAAGTTTCTCGATCTCCTTGGAGTAGAGTGAATTGGGTCTTCCAGAAAGATATGTCCAAGCCCTAACCCCTGGTGCCTGTGAATGTGATCTTTATTTGGAAATAGAGTCTTTACAGATGTAATTAAGTTAAGGATCTCAGGATAAGATCATTTTGGATTGAGGGTGGGCCCTAAATCCAATGACTGCGTCCTGATAGGAGAAAGGAGAGGAAGATTTGAGACACAGAAATATAAGAAAGAAGGCCACGTGAAGACGGAGGCTGGGATTGGAGAGATGCTGCCCCAAGCCAAGCGACACCAGGAGCCACCAGATGCCGGAAGAAGCGAGGAAGGATTCTTCCTACAGCCTTTGGAAGGAGGAGACCCTGTTGACACTTGAATTTCAGACTTCTAGCCTCCTGAATTATGAAAGAATGAATATGTGCTATTTTAAGCCACCAAGATTGTGGTAATTTGTTGTGGCAGCCTGGAAAAATGAATACAAAAACCTTGACAACTTTGAAGAGTGTTGCTAGGTATTTTGTAAAATGTCCACTGGTTTGGGTTTGTCTGATATTTTCTCATGATTATACTGTGGTTATGGATTTTGGGAAAGAATACCAGACTGGTGAAGGGTGTATCATATCAGAGGGTATGTGATATCAACATGAGTGGTGATGTTGACCATGGTCACTTAGTTAAGGTAGTGTTTGTCAAGTTCCTCTACTGTAAAGTGACTATTTTTCTTTTTTTCATGCTCTACTTATTAGAGGCAAGTCACCGAGTCCACCCAGACTCAAGGGGTCCACCTTCTATAACTTTGCATTCTACTTTGAATCCTGGACCTGACACACATTCATTTTAAATATTCCTGGAATGTTTTCAAAAATTGTTCATAGCTTAGGCTTCTAAAAAAAACTATTAATTCCAGTTAATAGAAGTTTCGCAGGCCACATTCACTTACCACAATGAAATAAAGCTATAAATCAATAATAAAAGAACAAATAACATATAAAAAAACTGAGCATTCAAGATACTGTCCTACAATACTTTTTGTCAATGAAGAAATGAAAAGTGTAATTATTGGCTATTTAAATAAATAACTGTAATGTCAAGACTATATGTCCAAAATTAAGGAATGAAGTCAAGTTACACACAGGAAGAAATTAATCATGGTAAATATTTGTATTATTAAGCAAAGAAAAGAGGGGCGCCTAGGTGGCTCAGTTGGTTAGGCGGCTGCCTTTGGCTATGGTCATGATCCCAGGGTCCTGGGATCGAATCACGCATAGGGCTCCCTGCTCGTTGGGAAGCCTGCTTCTCCCTCTCCCTCTGCCTGCCACTTCCCCTGCTTGTGCTCTCTCTGTCTCTCAAATAAATAAATAAAGTCTTAAAAAAAATGAAAAGAACCCTCAGTCTGTTTCCTGCGATTAAGAATTCCTCATATCAGTGAGGTCATATGATACATGTCTTTCTCTGTTTGACTTATTTCGTTCAACATAATACCCTCCAGTTCCATCCATGTCGTTGCAAATGGCAAGATCTCATTCCTTTTGATGGCTGCATAATATTCTATTGTATATATATACCACATCTTCTTTATCCATTCATCTGTCGATGGACATCTTGGACACTGGGGAGGGTATGTGCTCTGGTAAGCGCTGTGAATTGTGCAAGACTGTTGAATCTCAGATCTGTACCTCTGAAACAAATAATGCAATATATGTTAAGGAAAAAAAAAAAAGAAGAAGAAGGTAGCAGGAGGGGAAGAATGAAGGGGGGGAAATCGGAGGGGTAGACGAACCATGAGAGACGATGGACTCTGAAAAACAAACTGAGGGTTCTAGAGGGGAGGGGGGTGGGAGGATGGGTTAGCCTGGTGATGGGTATTGAGGAGGGCACATTCTGCATGGAGCACTGGGTGTTATGC
>NW_027837754.1:0-267 GCF_054177405.1 Leptonychotes weddellii
CCTGAGCCGAAGGCAGACGCCCAACGACTGAGCCAGCCAGGCGCCCCTATTTTATTTATTTTTTTAAGTAAGCTCCATACCCAACGTGGGGCTCAAACTCATGACCCCAACATTAAGAGTCATGGGCTCTTCCCACTGAGCCAGCCAGGCGCCCCTGAAGGAGGCATTTGAAGCACCTTTTCATAAAAAAGAAAGGTTCCGAGAAGGCAGGGAACTCGCTCAAAGTCATGCAGCCTGCCAGTAGCAGTGCATACAGCGGCCGCGGGC
>NW_027837755.1:0-267 GCF_054177405.1 Leptonychotes weddellii
AGCTAGAGATTGAGTTAATAATCGATCATACCTGCGTGATGAAGCCTTCATAAAAATCCCCAAAGTACAGGGGATTCAGAGAGTTTCTGGGTTGGTAAACACATCCACATGTGGGGAGGATGATGCACCCCAACTACACAGGGACAGAAGCTCCTGCACTCAGGATCCTCCTGGACCTCTCCCACGTATCTCTGCATCTGACTGTTCATCTGTATTCTTTATCATATTCTTAATTACATAATAAACTGATAAATATGTGTTTCCCTG
>NW_027837756.1:0-267 GCF_054177405.1 Leptonychotes weddellii
AAGAGAACTTAGAGATGGACTATAGGACTGTATGGGCATGGGGACCGAAGACCTGTTTGTCTTGAGCAATAGTTCTGTTGAAGAGCTGGCCTGGCCTGGCTTCCACAACCATGTGACCCCCATGGGCTGCAGCATATAGCACTCACCCACTGGTCAGCTCCATAAATATTTGCTGAATTGAACCTGGTTCAGACTGATGTACACCCTCCATTTTTACTTAGAATTCCAAGTTGAAAGAGGAGAGGAGCCTGTTTACTCGGCTCCTCT
>NW_027837757.1:0-267 GCF_054177405.1 Leptonychotes weddellii
CTATAACACCCAGTGCTCCATGCAGAACGTGCCCTCTTTAATACCCATCACCAGGCTAACCCATCCTCCCACCCCTTCTCCTTTAGAAGCCTCAGTTTGTTTTTCAGAGTTCATCATCTCTCATGGTTCATCTCCCCCTCCGATCTACCCCCCTTCATTCTTCCCCTCCTGCTATCTTCTTCTTTCTTTTTTTTTTTTTTAACATATAATGTATTATTTGTTTCAGAGGTACAGATCTGTGATTCAACAGTCTTGCACAATTCACAG
>NW_027837758.1:0-267 GCF_054177405.1 Leptonychotes weddellii
TAGAGTGAGTGATTATACGAAATAGCCTCAAGCCCCTGTGTGTGCTAAAATGTATCTGTATATTCCCCTTTATTATCTGTACAATTTCAAAAAACATCTCTTACATAGTTTTTGAACCATAAGAAAATAGTATAACTCCCGTGTACCCCTTCCCAAAAGAAAGAAACAGGTGTAAGCAGAAATATTCATTAGTATAATTGCTTCAATTTAGTGGCTCCCAAATTCACCAGACTATAAAAATCATTTCAGTTGTTTAAAATACACACA
>NW_027837759.1:0-267 GCF_054177405.1 Leptonychotes weddellii
TTTTGCACAGCAAAAGAAACAGTCAACAAAACCAAAAGACAACTGACAGAATAGGAGACGATATTTGTAAATGACATATCAGATAAAGGGCTAGTATCCAAAATCTATAAAGAACTTATCAAACTCAACACCCAAAGGAGAAATGATCCAATCAAGAAATGGGCAGAAGACACGAACAGACCTTTTTCCGAAGAAGACATCCAAATGGCCAACAGACACATGCAAAATTGCTCAGCATTGCTTGGCATCAGGGAAATCCAAATCAAA
>NW_027837760.1:0-267 GCF_054177405.1 Leptonychotes weddellii
GAGAAGGGCCCAGCCAGGTGTGGTCTTCCCAAACCCCACAGCCTCAGTCAGCCTGATTCACAATGACAGACAGTCTACAATGTACCCGAAGCATCTCCTCAAACATGTCAGGGCCATGAAAAACAAGGACATTCTGAGACACGGTCACAGCCAGGGAAGCCTGAAGGAGACATGATGGCACTCAATGTGGTAACTTGGACGGGGTCTTGGGAGAGAAAACAAAACCATGACAGCAGATCCCGTGTGGAGATCCGTAGTAACGTATGA
>NW_027837761.1:0-267 GCF_054177405.1 Leptonychotes weddellii
AATTTCACAGGGGAAAATATTTTAAAAATCATAGAATATTCTGAGTCAAATTTTGACCGGAGAGTGGCTGAAAGCCACTCACTTAAGGAAGGCGAAATCTGAATTCTGAGGGGAAGAGAGTGAATAAGACCTCACATGAAGAAAACCGCGGGGCCGCCTGTGAGTTCGCCAGACGGCTGGCCGTGGAGTCGGCCCGATGCGGGGGCTGCGCGAGGCTGGCCGGGAAAGCCATGCCGCTGAGCAGCAGGACCGCAGCACGGCCCGGGG
>NW_027837762.1:0-267 GCF_054177405.1 Leptonychotes weddellii
TCCAAAACGGCAATTTCACTAATTGTAGCAATCAGACCAGAGTGGTATCTAGAAGTCACCTTGGCAATAATCCCGCCTAATGCATGAATGCCTTCCATAGGACCCCAGGCAAGTGGTCATGGGGTTCTTCTTGAATATGTCTAGTAACAGGAAACTCACCACCTTTCAAGGAACCCATGAATTTCTGGGCATTTGTATCATCCATGCAAAAGTCCTACCTACTACCAAGAGATAAACTGTCTGCTGGAACTTTTGGACTCTGGTTCT
>NW_027837763.1:0-2264 GCF_054177405.1 Leptonychotes weddellii
CTGCCCTAAAGTCCTTTCCCGACGGCAGCGCGCGAGGCTGTCACTCACCAGCGGTGCAGGATCCCCACGGCCAGGCACCCTCCCCCCGCCGTTTATCCTCCGGTATCTGCCCGCAGAATCACGGCTCTCCGCTTCGTACCTCAAAACCAACCGCCTCCGATATTCTGTTTGTAGAGATCCAGATCTTCTTACATGTCAGGCTGGTTTCGTGGGTGCTCAGAGTGGTCTAGTAGATATCCAGCTCAATTCCGGCACCAGTTGAAATCGGGTCCCCTACTCCTCCGCCATCTTTCCCCATCCTACTGTGGATATTGATTACTTTCAATTAACCTGACTCACGACGCAGCCGGTGCGAGAATCCTTCCCGAGTCAGCCTCCGGGTCGGATGGGAGCAAGAGTGCGAGTCCCTTTTCTCACTTTCTAAACTCAGATCAGCGGGAGAAAATACTTGCCAAACCAGTTCCTTGGGCTTAGCGAGTCTGGTGAATTTGGTAGATTCTCTTGGCTGATTCACCCATTTCCTCCCAGGGATGGTGGCCGTTTGTCTTTTGTCATAAAGAGGACTCACCTCAGGGAGAACACACCCTTGGACCAACAAGCCTGCGGTTCGAGCCGGCCTCGATGGGCGCGTTCACACTGTGCTGTGGGTCCCCCGCGTGGAATCCGGGCGAGGCGTGTGCTTTCATGTTCTTGTGTCCTGAGCGCCTGGCTTCGTGAGCGGTGAGGATCTTCTCTGCCTCCGCTGTGGTAGGGGGCGCTTCCGGGGTGACCCTCGGTGGCCCGTCACAGAACCCGCGGACCAGGGTCCGGCGACACGGAACCCTCCAGCTCTCCGTGGGGTCTGGCATGAGAGGCGCTCACATTTGTGGGAGACGGGAAACCCCACGCTCAGCACCCGTCCTCACTCCCTGTGTACGAAGGCCCTTTCTTAGACTGTTTTGGGGAGTAAACTTTCGGGTCATGGGGGCTGCATCACCTGTGTTCACGGTGATTGCCTCTGCGTCTTTCCATAAAGAACCTTATTGCTTTGAGTCCCTGTTCAGATTAATAAGCTCCTACTCATCACTGGCCCCATGATGGACTCTTTAAATTGGCTCTGAGAGAGAACGACTTCTCTGTAGCGAGTTCCCTGTTGTCTGAGGAGTACAAGGGTTAGCCTCAGGGACTGCCTGGACAAGACAACAGAAATTAGAATTAAGACAGAAGTGAATGTCCTCCAAGCTAAGCTCCCGTTCTCAGAATGTGGCCCCCCTCGGCCTCTTGGGACTTGCCGTTCCCTACACGGTTTGCAGAGAGCACTCTGGCCTAATCTCTGGGCCCCAGGTCGACAGGGTAGCCATGTCCACACTCGGAGCTAGGCAGTGAGGTTTGCAACTCCTGGCTCGGTCCAGGCTCTGCCGGCCTCAGCAGACCCGTGCAGTGTCCTCTACAGATGGACCCTAGACCACCCCTCCCCACCACGCCAAACAAAGTCAGGTCCTCAGGACAGCAGCAGATCCTTTAAATTATAAAGCCCGTCTACCTCCGCTTCCAGATCCTCCCAACTGTGGGGAGAAATGAGAGAGGAGTGTCCGTCGACACCCACTGTCCCCCATAAAGGAAGCAGAGGACCAGCGTCCCTCCGAGGCCTTCCTACAAGTGACCAGCTAAAGGTCGGTATCCCAGTGCTGATCAGAGCCAAGGTTGAATTTGAACTCAGAAAACTTTGTTACACTTTATACAGACTTCACAAAGGTATAAAGGCTTTGATTCCCGGCTTGGCTGGCGTTCGTCCTGATGTGAGGAAGCCAAGCAAGGTTAGGAAGGCGGCCGGGCCCGAGACACCCAGGCTTCACCCAGCTCCTCGGGGGTGCAGACACCACCGTCTCGGTCTCCCAAGCCCCTACAAAACCAGAAATGCAAATCTAGAAGCAAGTCAAAGCCCACCTACCTTTACCAATCCAGACACCTCACCTGTTCCTCTCAGAGGATTGTAGATAGAAATAGGAGGACATGGGAACAAAATCACGCTGTCAGAAAGGAAGGAAAATCTGAAAAGCAATTACACCAAAACGCTTAGAACCATAAAACTTACATTCATTCTCTGTCCCTTAAAGTTATAAATCTTACCATGTCTCTGAAGTGTGAACACAGCCCACACCTGCCTGAGAGAATCAAAGGAGGGAAAGAGACCTTTTTAAACACTGAAACCTGCAGAGGGGCTCTGCCCCCCTCCAGACCCCAGCCTTCCTAGGATTGTGTCCAGGGACAAACCTTACAATCTC
>NW_027837764.1:0-267 GCF_054177405.1 Leptonychotes weddellii
CCCCCCCCCCCCCGGGCCACAGCGCCCCTCTTACTCTTTGCCCCACTGTGCCAACCTGTCAACTGGAACAGAGGCATCGGGTGGGGAGGACGCAGCGTCAGCGTGGCCAGGCCAGCCTCCCCGATGGTCCAGGAGGAGCCAAGGTCTTGTCTCCATTAAAGAGTATCATCTGCTCCTCCTTCAGGGGAGCAGAAAGAAGAGGGGGTCGCTGAGCCCACCCCTCTGGGCCCCTCAGGCCCCACCACCCCAGACAGGGCTGAGAGGGAG
>NW_027837765.1:0-267 GCF_054177405.1 Leptonychotes weddellii
GAGCCAGAACTTTGCTCCCGGCTTCTCAGACCTGATGGGATTAGCAAACCCGGAGCACCGCGGCCGCGCGGCCAGCGCCGGGAAAGCTCTCCTACCTATTTTTACCGTCGCCTCCTTTAGCTATGCGAGCAGCCTGGGGAGTCCAAGTGCAGTGTTTCCCTCTCCGACGAGGGGAAAACAGGAAAGCACCTCACTTTCCGGGACCTGGGCTCAGGTGTGAGGTGCTGACACTGCTTGCCTCACCCCGTCCTCATGTCAACCCTGGGA
>NW_027837766.1:0-267 GCF_054177405.1 Leptonychotes weddellii
CACATTTTGTATATCCATTTATCCATCAGGGTTGCTTTCAATTTGAGCTGTTGTGAATAATGCTACTGTGAACATGGGTGTACGAATTTTTTTTTGAGACCCTTACTTTCAATTCTTTTGGATATGTACCACAAAGTGGAATTGCTGGATCCTATGGTAATTCTATTTTTAATTTTTTTTTTGTATTATTTATTTATTTATTTTATTATGTTATGTTAGTCACCATATAATACATCATTAGTTTTTGATGTAGTGTTCCACGATTCA
>NW_027837767.1:0-267 GCF_054177405.1 Leptonychotes weddellii
CAAACAATGAATCATGGAACACTTCATCTAAAACTAATGATGTAATGTATGGGGATTAACATAAGAATAAAAAAAAAAAAAGAAATCCAGGTTGGGGTGGGAGATGCCAGGTACCACTCCAGGAGACACAAGAAGCCACACTTGGGTTGGCTGGTCACCCGGCCTGACTCACTGTGATGAGTGGCTTCTGTCTTGCAACCTCCTACCTGGCCCACCTCCTCCAATGTTCCTTTGCAGTAGGAAGGCCTGGGAGGGACTAGACAGAGC
>NW_027837768.1:0-267 GCF_054177405.1 Leptonychotes weddellii
ATCTAAAAATGTGGGGGCACCTGGATGGCTCAGTTGGTTAAGGGACCGACTCTTGATTTCGGCTCAGGTAGTGATCTCAGGGCTATGAGATCGAGCCCGGCATTAGGTTCGCTCAGCGTGGAGCCTGCTTGGGATTCTGTCTCCTTCTCCCTCTGCTCCCAACCCCCACTGCATGTGCTCTCTCTTAAAAAAAAAAAAATCTAAAATATTATTGAATAATTAAGTCAGACAAAATGGGAGTGATGAGAGAATAATAATAATAATAAT
>NW_027837769.1:0-267 GCF_054177405.1 Leptonychotes weddellii
GGTGTGCATTGGGTGCCACTGAGACCCCCACCCAGAGGTGCACCTGTACTCCAGCTGCTGGGATGCTTGGCACTTATAGCTCACAACTGTCCTTGGCCATCTGGGGAGAGCCATCTGTACCCCCTTCTGATGGCTGCATTCTTGCTTAGTTCTATTTTATCTCACTCTTCTCATTCTACTTCTGAGTTCTGTCACCCAATAGTGGAGCTTCTTGGTGGAAGGTCGGGGTGGTTTATGGAAGTGGTCTCAATGTGGAATATTTTTTTT
>NW_027837770.1:0-267 GCF_054177405.1 Leptonychotes weddellii
TTGGAAAGTTACAAAATAAATTGTTCATATTTGTTTATGTTACTTAATGCACTTTAAAATGAAATCTAATCTATTTACATAAGCCCTCTCCACAACTCTTTTTGCAAAAAACTTGGACTACTAGCACACTTGGCATTTCATAGGGACCATTGGTCTATGATCTTATTGGATAAATTACTTTTTAAATTTTTTTTTTTTTAAGATTTTATTTATTTGCGAGAGAGAGAATAAGAGACAGAGAGCATGAGAGGGAGGAGGGTCAGAGGG
>NW_027837771.1:0-267 GCF_054177405.1 Leptonychotes weddellii
CTAGATACTCTAACAGCTTGGGAAAACAAGGCAGAAGAATGAATTAGTGATCTAGAAGACAAATTGATAGAAAAGAAGGAAAAAGAGGAGGCCTCAGAAACAGATTAAAATCCATGAAAACAGAATTAGAGAAATAAATGACGCCATGAAATGTTCCAATGTCAGAATTATTGGGATCCCTGAAGGGGTGGAGAGAGAGAGAGGACTAGAAGATATATTTGAACAAATCATAGCTGAGAACTTCCCTAATCTGGGGAATGAAACAAA
>NW_027837772.1:0-267 GCF_054177405.1 Leptonychotes weddellii
TTTCCAAACTTGTCTGATCATTAGAAAGATATATATGCCTTGACTAAAAGATTCCTGGGATACCCTGCAGTAATAGTTACTCATAATATCTGGGAAAGGGACTGGAAATCTACATTTGAAACAATTTTCTCAGAGGATTTTTATGAAGAGGTAAAATTAAAAAACAATGGGATATACTTTTTTTAAAGCCCAGCATTTACTGATTAATAAAAATAGACAATGTGCTTGCTTTAGATTTTATAATGACTATTTCCACTTCTATATCAT
>NW_027837773.1:0-267 GCF_054177405.1 Leptonychotes weddellii
GCAACTGCATTCTCTGACTCAGTTGTTTGATTTTGAGCATGGGCAGGTGAGATAACTAAAGACAATGAGATAAATAACATAACAAAAAAAGCTGGCACCCATAAACAAAGGTTCATAAGAGGTTTCATTAACCCTTGTTTATGAGTAGCTGAATAGTTTGTCGTCAGCATCGTATCATTGATCTGAGCGCTATTGCTTCGAGAATTATTGATCTGATAGCTATTGCTATGATGACTATCAAGAGACGCTGTTTGTCTGGTCACTGAT
>NW_027837774.1:0-2264 GCF_054177405.1 Leptonychotes weddellii
CGGTAGCTCTATTTTCAACTTTTTGAGGAACCTCCATACTGTTTTCCAGAGTGGCTGCACCAGCTTGCATTCCCACCAACAGTGTAGGAGGGTTCCCCTTTCTCCACATCCCTGCCAACATCTGTCGTTTCCTGACTTGTTAATTTTAGCCATTCTGACTGGTGTGAGGTGATATCTTATTGAGGTTTTGATTTGGATTTCCCTAATGCCGAGTGATGTTGAATACTTTTTCATGCGTCTGTTGGCCATTTGGATGAAAAATGTCTCTTCATGTCTTCTGCCCATTTCTTGATTGGATCATTTGTTCTTTGGGTGTTGAGTTTAAGAAGTTCTTTATAGATTTGGGATACTAGCCCTTTATCTGATATGTCTTTTGCAAATATCTTTTCTCATTCTGTAGGTTGTCTTTTGGTTTTGTTGACTGTTTCTTTTGCTGTGCAAAAGCTTTTTATCTTGATGAGGTCCCAATAGTTCATTTTGCCCTTGCTTCCCTTGCCTTTGGCGATGTTTCTAGGAAGAAGTTGCTGCGGCTGAGGTCGAAGAGGTTGCTGCCTGTGTTATCCTTTAGGATTTTGATGGACTCCTGTCTCACATTTAGGTCTTTCAACCATTTTGAGGAAGATGCAACTTCTGATCTATATTAAACGTGTCTCTGTATGTTTAATAATGTCAATGCAATGATACCCGTTTGCACAAATACACTGTATTAATAACTTCCAGGTTTTCTGCTACTAGTTGGAGATCAGATCACATATTTCAATAGAAATTCTAGTGCTACAAAATCCTGGAATGCCAATTTTTTGATCTTTTTTTTTTTTTTTAAAGATTTTATTTATTTATTTGAGAGAGAGAGAATGAGAGACAGAGAGCACGAGAGGGAAGAGGGCAGAGGGAGAAGCAGACCCCCTGCTGAGCAGGGAGCCCGATGTGGGACTCGATCCCGGGACTCCAGGATCATGACCTGAGCCGAAGGCAGTCACTTAACCAACTGAGCCACCCAGGCGCCCTGGAATGCCAATTTTAATTATCATCTGGTAACTATAAAGTAGTCACTTATTATAAGATAGGTTTAGTATTTTTGAGTATCTGACATCTTTTTTTAAAAATAACTTCTATGTCCAACATGGGGCTTGAACTCAGTACCCTAAGATCAAGAGTTGCATGCTCTACCGACAGAGCCAGCCAGGCGCCTCACCCCTTTTTAAGTATGACATCTTAATTTAATAGTATCTAATCTGATTATTGCTGGAAACCACAAAACAATTCCTGTGTATTTACTAGTTCACTTATAGTTACTAAGTTGTTCCGAATGAGTGTGTATGTGTGTTTGTGTGTGCACATGTGCGTGCTTTGTGCAATTTCTGTTTCTAACTGGAACGTGGCACTGGCACTTAGTGTTGGCTCTTTTGAGTTTGGCATGTCTAGGCTACTGTGTGACATGTGATGACCCAACTCTATCAAAATAACTGTGAAATCTTTATACATTTTGTCATGATGTCCTTTGGTTTTCACCTGACACAAAATCCTAAACACTACATGAACTCAGGCATTCAGAATTTCATGTTTTAAGGTGCTCATTTGAGAAATCATAAAGATTGTTTTAGATTAGTACCAAAATGCCAACGCAGGATTTTAAAACATTTTTTAGAGAAGTTGTGGATTTTCTGTGAAGGTATATGCTTGGGTCTCAGGCTGAGAAACACCGCCATGGAGATAGCCATTCATTCATTCAGCAGTATTTGCTGAGGCTACATGTGCCTGGCACAGGGACTCGAACAATCAACAAACTGCCTGCCCTTATGAACAGCCTTACAGTCTAATGGGGAAGGAGGACAATAGACAAGTAATTATATAATTTCAGATAGTGATTAGTGCTATAAAGAAAGTGAGCAGAAGGACATGGAGGGTGAGAAGGACAGAGGTGCTATTTTAGAGAGGTTGGCAGAAGTGGTGGAGCTGATATTTGAGCAGACACCTAAGTGATTACCTGAAAAAAGTTTTCCAATCAGAAGAAGGGCAAGTGCAAAGGCCTTGAGACAGGAATTTACTCAGAGTGTCTTGAGGATCAACAAGGAGTTCAGTGTGGCAGAAGCATGAGCTAAGGAAATAATGTCTGAAGTAGCCAGGGGCCAGATCACACAGGGTCCTGTAATGTCGTATAGACTTTGCTGGTTCTTAGGAAAAAAAATGGGATTGCAGAAGGCATGCTTTAGGTAGACTAGAGGTGAAACTCCTGTCTCTGGAACTCAACTTTTTCTTCTACT
>NW_027837775.1:0-267 GCF_054177405.1 Leptonychotes weddellii
GGGGGTTATACTGAGTTCTGTGTCATCCTATTTTCTCATAAGCACCTTTTTAAAAAAGATTTTAGTTTATTTTATTATTTTTAAAGATTTTGTTTATTTGAGGGGAGGGGGAGAGAGAGCGCAAGCAGGGGGGAGGGGCAGTGGGAGAAGCAGACTCCCCACTGAGCGGGGAGCCTGATGCCAGGCTCCATCCCAGGACCCCGGGATCATGACCTGAGCTGAAGGCAGATGCTTAACCGACTAAGCCGCCCAGGCGTCCTCTCATAA
>NW_027837776.1:0-267 GCF_054177405.1 Leptonychotes weddellii
TGATCTCCGACTTTGCTGGCTCCCTCCCATCCTTCAAAAATCACCTTTTTCGGGCATTCCACAGACATCCTACTTAAAATTTTAATTTCCTCAACCCCCATATTTTGTTTCTCCTTTCCTGAATTTATTTTTTCCTTTTAGCACTTAACATGACCTCACATGCTATATATTTACTTATTCTCCTTGTTTATTTAGTCTCCTCTTCTAGAAGATCCATGAGGGTAAACTATACTTTCTTGTTTTGTTCAATGTCATATCCCCAGCACC
>NW_027837777.1:0-267 GCF_054177405.1 Leptonychotes weddellii
GCTCAGTCTTGGATTGGGAAGAGGCATGGAGGGCATAGGAACAGTGGACAACTCAGACTTGAGCACAACTAAGTCCTGACACATAGACAGATATGATCCACTGGTGGTTTAGAACGTCCCAGCTTGAGAATGAAAAAGACAGCTGATCAGACTCAAAGGTTGTTATCTGGGCACATGATTGGCTTTCAAGCACTCCCTGGAGGACTCTCATATGGTTCCCTCTTTTCCACTTCGCAATACTACCAGGTCTTCAGATCCCCCTCCCAA
>NW_027837778.1:0-267 GCF_054177405.1 Leptonychotes weddellii
GTCTGTATTCAGTTCTTTCAGTGCTGAGAGCCCTCAGACCTCCGAGTATTTGGCCATGCTATTCCCCCGTTAGGATTTCTTTTCCTCCTCCACCTGGAGGCCCATCTTTCTGGCTAATCCTTACCTGTCGCTCAAGAATCAGCTGGCTTGATGCTCACCCTTCCTCATAGGCATCCTCACCATCCTCAGGCTGACTCAGCGATGCTGGGTTTTCATCCCACCATTTAGCACTGCAATGGCCGGTTTTCCTCCACATGTCCTCTTCCG
>NW_027837779.1:0-267 GCF_054177405.1 Leptonychotes weddellii
TGATTGTAAAGATGAAAATTATAAAAAATTTTATAAAAGGAATTGATAAGAAGTTGTTTGAAAAAAGGAAGAAGAGGATTTAAAATAAAAAGAAAAGAAAAGGGAGAGAACGTGATCAGGCAGGAGAGTAGAACAAAACCATACGCTAGAGATTTAGGGTATATTTTGATGTGTTAGAAGAAACTATCTCAAATTCTTTTTTTTAAAGATTTCATTTATTTATTTCAGCGAGAGAGAATGAGAGAGAGCACATGAGAGGGGGGAGGG
>NW_027837780.1:0-267 GCF_054177405.1 Leptonychotes weddellii
AACCAACACTTCAAGAGGTACGTTCCAGACGCATGTGAGTATATTGTGATGCAAGCAGGTAGTTTTAATTCTCTACGACTCTATGTCTTATCTGGCCCCATCCATTCCCTTAAAACTTAAGTCTTCCCCGAAACAGGCATCAAAATCCAGGAAGCACAGAGAACCCCTCTCAAAATCAATAAAAAGAGGTCAACACCCCGACATCTAATAGTAAAACTTACGAGTCTCAGAGACAAAGAGAAAATCCTGAAAGCAGCTTGGGAGAAG
>NW_027837781.1:0-267 GCF_054177405.1 Leptonychotes weddellii
GGCTCCCTGCTCCTCCCTCTCCTACTCCCCCTGCTTGTGTTCCCTCTCTCGCTATGTCTCTCTCTGTCAAATAAATAAATAAATAAATAAATAAATAAATAGGAGTTACATTCAAGAAGAAATAGAATCTCAAATGGCTTGGGGGATTTAGGAGCTAGGAACACCAATCCACATGGTCCCTGGGACCACTAGTGGCCACAGAATCCTTGCCTGGGTAGACTCTAGGCCATACGTCCTCATTTATACATATTTCCCAGAGTAATTATT
>NW_027837782.1:0-267 GCF_054177405.1 Leptonychotes weddellii
AGGAGCTATTATTATTATTATTATTTTTTAAAAAACAAAATACCTTTAATTTCTATGATATTATATACAAAGCACAGTGCTGTTACCGTGACAGAACAGCATTTAGATTCCTTCATGAGAGAACAAAAATGCACAATTTAGACCTGGAAATCCTTAGGCTGCTTCCACCAGCACCATAGCAGTCTTTTTTTTTTTTTTTAATTTTTTATTGTTATGTTAATCACCATACATTACATCATTAGTTTTTGATGTAGTGTTCCATGATTT
>NW_027837783.1:0-267 GCF_054177405.1 Leptonychotes weddellii
CCCGGGGTCCCGGGCACTGAGGAGGTCATGGAGGGGCGGGACCTGAGGCTGACCCGCGCGATGGCCCTGGGCCCTCCGAGGCGCCTCACCTGCCCCCCGTCCTTGGAGCGTGCGTGCGCTGGCCTTCCCGTTCCCAGAGGCTGCTCCCAGGATGCGGCCTCCAGACAGCGGTGGGGCTGAGAACGCCTGCAGGGTCTACATGCCCGAGCCCAGGCAAGGCCTCGGCACCGACCTTCCAGATGCCTTGTGTGCATCGGAGACCTACCT
>NW_027837784.1:0-267 GCF_054177405.1 Leptonychotes weddellii
CTCCTTGGGAGCCTGCTTCTCCCTCTGCCTCTCTCTCTCTCTCTCATGAATAAACAAATAAAATCTTTAAAAAAAAAAAAACTTGAATGAATTGGTGCTCTGTTAACAAGAAAGAGGGAATGGCAGTTGGGTTAGCAACCAGTATCATTTCCTACAAAAGACTATTTTCAGTAAAAGAGAGAAATAGTAGATGAGAGAGGAGAATGGAAGGGGGTTGTGATAAGCCAGGCTCCCCTTTAGCACCCCCCCCGCCCCGTGATCTCGCTT
>NW_027837785.1:0-13399 GCF_054177405.1 Leptonychotes weddellii
CCCTAACCTGAGGTCGCAAGGAGGGACAGGGGTAGGGAAATCCTCAGCCCTGCTCTCAGGCCCAGTGATCCTGATGTTGGTCCCTCCTCACGAGCAGGGCAAGGAGGGTCTGGTCCATCCTTGACACAGTGCTCGAACAATTTCACCCTTCTTGACTTGAATCCCAGGTTCAGCTTTGGCCACAAGCTGTACCCAGCCAGCACCAGCACAACCCTGCTGTGGTTGCTGGCTTCCAGAATGGCCGCTATAAATATCGTCTCCTGGTAGTGACATCTTTGTGTAATACTTCCCAAACTGAGTAGGGATGACTTGTGTAACAGAAATAATATTGTGGATATACTGGTGTGTGAATTATGAAGCTAGGTCATGAAAGACATTGATTGAAGCTTCAGCCTTGCTGTCTTGGATCACTGACTCTTGGGGAAGCCAACACCACATCTTAAGTATACTTGAGCAATCTGGAGAGTTCCACATGGGAGGAAACTTGGGCCACCTGCCTACAGCCAGCAGCAACTTGCCACCCACAGAAAGACTGATCTTGAAAGTGGACCTCCCAGCCCTCATGACATTTTAACTGCAAACTTATAAAAGATCTCGAGCCAGAGCAAGCCAAGAATAGCCAGACGTGAGGTACAAGAATATAAGTTTATTGTTTTAAGTCACCAATTCAGGGGTAATTTGTTGTACAGCAATAGATAACAAGTACAGGTAAAAGTAGTATATATAATTAAAGCAGATAACTAAATCCAGTATTTAGAAATAGGATGCTGTGGCCTCAAAAACTGGATTGTGGGAGAAGTTTTGGAACCAGCAAAGAGCAGAAGCTAAAAGGAATTTGAGAAGAGTGGTAATGAAAGCATAATTGCCTTTG
Source organism: Leptonychotes weddellii (assembly GCF_054177405.1). Classification (NCBI taxonomy): domain Eukaryota; kingdom Metazoa; phylum Chordata; class Mammalia; order Carnivora; family Phocidae; genus Leptonychotes; species Leptonychotes weddellii. The sequence continues at coordinate 872 of NW_027837785.1, forward strand.
AAGGATCTATTTAGAAGAAGTCTGATGGCCTTGAAGGATACTTCAGATGATGAGGTGCCTGGGGGGCTCAGTCAGAAGATCATGTGACTCTTGATCTTGGGGTCATGAGTTCGAGCCCCATGTTGGGGGTAGAGATTACTTAAGTAAAAAAATATTTTTTAAAAAGCATACTTTGGATGAGAGCTTAAAGGAAATGGAGGAGAATGTTGGACATTGGAGAGATGGGAGTCCTTGCTGCATAGTGGCAGAAAGTTTAGCAATGCAGTCACCTGTAGTAACATGGAAAGCAGAAAAGGTACCTAATAAACTGGGTGATCTAGCTAAGGAAATTTCCCGACAGAGTGTTGAAGGTGCTTCCTGGCTTCTTGCTGCTCATAGGAACATAGGAGAGGGGAGAAATTCACCATTAAACAAAAAGGAGTGAGGTATTGCTGCGTCTGAAAATTCCCAGGCTCTCCAGATGGCAAATGATGCTGAAATCAGGAAATGGTTTACAGGCAAAGATTAAATCTAGGGCACAGTCAGGAAAAATGCTATGAAGATGAAGTTGTATGAAAAGATGCTCAATATCATTAGCCATCAGGGAAATGCACAAAACTACCCTGAGGTACCACTTCACACCCCCTCCAGAATGGCTATAACCAAAAGAGGTAGTAACAAGTAGTGGCAAGGATGTGGAGCAATTGGTACCCTCATACATTGCTGTTGGGAATGTAAAATGGTACAAAAATGCCTTGGGAAACAGTCTGGCAGTACCTCAAAAGGCTGAAAATAGAGTTACTATATAACCCAGCAATTCCACTCTTAGGCATATACCTAAGATAAATGAAGACTTATGTCCACACAAAAACTTGTACATGAATGTTCATAGCTCTCCTATTCATAGTAGCCAAAAAGTGGCAACAACCCAAATGTCCACCAAATGATGAATGGATAAATAAAACGAGGAATAGCCATACAATGGAATATTAGTCATTGTAAAAAGGGATAAAATACTGATACATGCTACAATATGGATGGATCTTGCAAATATTATAGTAAATGAAAGAATACAGTCATAAAAGACCACACGTTGTATGGCTTCATTTATATAAAATGGACAGAGTAGGCAAATCTATAGAGACAGAAAGTAGATTAGTGGTTACCTAGGGCTGAGAATCTGGGGAAAATAGGCAGTGATTGCTAATGATTCTGGGGGGGTGGTAATTTGTTTGAGAGGTGATGAAAATATTCAAAATTGACTGTGGTGATGGTTACACAACTCTGTGAATATACTAAAACCCATCAAATTGTTCATTTTAAATGGGTGAATTATATGGACTGTGAGTTAAATCTTAATAAAGCTTTTAAATTAAAAAAAGAAATTATAGAATTATTTGTTATGAACTGAGAAAAGTCTAAGTGTGGTGCCTCAGAAAGCTATTCAAACCAAAGAGCTTCTTAGAAGCATAAGTATGTTGTCTTTTGGACAACTCAGTGTAAGTCCACGGTAAAAAAGGGCTTATTTCAAAGAGATTTCTGGGTGTGGATTTTGTCCAATTGAGTAAACTCCATTAAGATTCACCGGAGACCTGCACTACTTTTAAGAGAATTATATTGGCAAAAGTGCTACCAGCTTGGACTAAAAGGGAAAGAGACAGTACGAAAGGAAAAGAGGCCTTCTAATGTTCAAACGTTTCTATAGGATGAGAATCAGACTGAACACAGTCTGTATGTCTTCATATATTTGTGTTCTGTGTGAGTTTGTGTACCACTGCAGCCCTTGCAGATCTATCAGAATGATTGTGTATACACACTGTGGCTCACGGTTCTCATCTGTGCTCTCTCTGGGGGCATGTGCTTCTATGTGACGCTGTAAGCACTTCCCTATTTCTAGGACAGAAAGTGGGTCTGTGTGCTGGCCGCTATCTCACAGTCTGGTCTGTCGGCGGGGGGCGGGGGGGGGTGTGACTGTGTGAGCATGCATCTGCATACAAGTGACATCATATCCTACAGGTCTGGGCCATGTGTAACTCTGTGCACTTCTACTTGTGACTTTATCTCATGGTCTATACACACATGCACCTGAGTGTTATCTGATGGCTCTTGTCTCACAGTTCTGGTTTGCATCTCCCTGTTTGCGTGTGTGTGTGTGTACATGTGTGTGCTTGGCGGGTGAGTGTGGAGAATGCAGATCGTGTGACCTCTGAGTGAGAAAGATAAGACTCTAGAGACACCTGCCAGGACCTGAGGGATCCTGGCTGTTGACCTACTCTTTGTTCCCATCCTCAAGGGTAGGAGTGGGTCCATTTGTCTTTTCCCAGAAAATCAGGTCCTTTGCTTGAGACCACCCAGAACAGGAAGGAAGGTGCCCTCAGGAAGCCCCAGCTGCTGCCCTTGACCCTGGGCTTTTCTTCTGATGGCAGTGGGGGTGAGTTATGAGGGGAAGAGTCTGCAGAGGTACATAACTGCCCCTGCCTCCCTATCCTGGATAGAAACGTGGCCACCCTGAGGGTCTGCCACACACATGAAAGGGTGAGACATCTGCTGGGTTTTTTTCTGGGAACGGCCATGGCAAGATGTGGGGACTCTGGGCACAGAAATAAGGCCATGGGTAGGGTGCACCAGGGGGCCAGTACTGCCCACTGCTCACTTGGTGGGGACACAAGGCCAGTGTGCCAGGCACTAGGGGCTGTCCAGCTAGAAGGAAGAAGCCAAATGATTGTGCCATCCTGGGACAGAGGGGCCATATAATCAAGAGACCTGGGACTAAGGCCCTTGCTTTGCTGACCAAGGACAAGTGAAGTTCAGTGAGGGTGTCAGAAGCACATTTTTTGCATTTCTCCCTGGAGTCCTTTAAGCATGAGGGCCAGAACATGATGATGAGGGGCAGGCAGGTCTCCAGGCAGTTCCTGCTTTCACCTGCCTTTCCATGAGTCCTATGGACCTGGACACTTTGGGGTAAGCCCCAGGTGAGAGGGCTCCTCCCTGGGCTCAGCCTCTACTCCCCTTCTCCCTGGGAGCAACTTGAGAACAAAGAGAGACGGAGAGAAGGAAAAGAAGAAGAAAAAAGGAAGGAAGGAAGGAAGGAAGGAAGGAAGGAAGGAAGATTGGACAATAAGCTTTAGTTATCTCAGACATACGGGAAAGACCCAAAAAAAGTGATTATCAGCCAACAATGCCTATTTTTATTTCTTCCTGATCAAAAATATGCCCACCCATCTCGATGACTGACATACGTCAGAGTGCCTTCCCTGCCAGAGGTCCGCCCTTGCCTGGCCTTGGCTTTGGGGGCCAAAGGCAGCCAGGCCTGGTTCCCAAGCTAATCCCCCATGGGCTGGGAATTCTGATGGGAGCAGCCAGTGTGCCCAGTTGGACTGAGGGTCCTAGAGGATTGTGGGGCCAGGAGTCATTAGACGCTCCCACAAGGAGGGCACTTGGAGGAGGAGGACCTGCGCAGTCCCAGAGAGAGCAGGTCAGCACAGTCCTAATTCCTGCAGGCCCCATTCTCAGCTCCAGCCCCCAGGCACCTTGGCTCTACTTCCTGCCTCTGAATTCTGTGAGCCTCTCTTGAACCCCACAATAAACTGTGTCTGTCTTAAACTAGCCTGAGACCCAAAGAGCTCTGTGGGTGATTACCAGTAAGACAGCTACTAACATTTCCTCCTATCTCCGTAAGTACAGGCTATATCTCCCTGCAGGAGGGCGTTCTGTTGCTATAAGAAAACTACCCCAAATTCAGTGATGTAAAACTACCATTTTATTGTGTTCATGGGTCCTGTGAGCCAGGAATTAAGATGGGGCATGGGGGCTCATCTCTGCTCCACAGTGAGCAGACTGAGGTCTCAGCCAGGTAGACTGTCATAGTTCGAGGTGACTCCATGGTTGAGGGTTGGAATTACCTGGAGGCTTTATCACTGGCATGGCTAGCAGCTGGGTGGGAAGACTCAAAGACGGTGTTCAGCCTGGACTCAACCTGAGAACCTAATCACGGTCTCTTCATGTGGTGTGGACTCCTCCCAGCATGGTGGCCAGGTTCTGGGGAGTGTCCTGCAAGAGAGTAATGTCCCAAGAAGCCACACAGACTTTTATGACTCGGTCTTGGGAGCCACACAGCATCACTCCCACCATAGTCTGTTGGTCAAAGCAGTCACGAACCATCCCAGATTCAAAGGGAGGGGGCATAGAGTCCACCTCTCAGTGCGACGTTTGTCAGAATGTTTGTGGCCATTTTTAAAAACCACCACAGTTTACTCTGACCAAAAAGTATTTACCTTCATTCTTCCCGCATGCAAAATACACTCACCCCTTGCAAGCCCCACCCCCAAGTCTTATCCTGTTATGGCCCTGGGCTCAGGTTCAAGGTCCAGAATCTAAATCCAGTATCTAAACCAGGTACAGGTGCAGGTGAAACTCCTCAGGTGCAGTCCTTGGTTTGACTTTGAGTGGGACTTCTCTTGATCTGAAGACCTGCAAATGTGTATACCTTTGAATTAATGTTTTTGTATTCTTTGAGTAAATACCCACTAGTAGGATTGCTGGATCATAGGGTAGTTCTATTTTTTACTTTTCTGAGGAACCTTCATACCATTCTCCACAGTGGCTGCACCAGTTTGCATTCTCCACATCCTCACCAACACCTGTTTTTTCTTGAGTTTTTGATTTTAGCCATTCTGACAGGTGTGAGGCAATAATCTCATTGTAGTTTTGATTTGCATTTCCCTGATGATAAATAATGATGAGCATCTTTTCATGTGTCTGTTGGCCATCTGAATGTCTTTTTTGGAGAAATGTCTGTTCATGTCTTCTGCCCATTTTTTAATTCGATTATTTGTTTTTTGGGTGTTGAGTTTTATAAGTTATTTATATGTATTTTGGATACTAACCCTTTATCAGATATGTCATTTACAAATATCTCCCATTCCATAGGCCGCCTTTTAGTTTTGTTGATTGTTTCCTTTGCTGTGCAGAGTTGGTTTGTTTTTTTTTTTAATATATATAGTCCTAATAGTTTGTTTTTGTTTTTGTTTCCCTTGCCTCAGGGCAGCTATCTGGAAAGAAAGTTGCTATGGCCAATGTCAGAGAAGTTACTGTCTGTGCTCTCTTCTAGGATTTTATGATTTCAGGTCTCACACTGAGGTCTTTTATTTTTTCCCAAAAATTGATTGATTGATTGATTGATGAGAGACAGAGAGAGCAGGGGGAGGGGTAGAGGGAGAGGGAGAGAGAGAACTCCGGGCTGAGTGCAGAGCCCGACTCGGGGCTCAATCCTAGGACCTTGAGATAACCACCTGAGCCAAAACCAAGAGTCAGCTGCTCAACCAACTGAGCCAGCCAGATGACCCTCACATTTAGGTCTTTAGTCAATTTTTTAAAAAGATTTTATTTAGGGGTGTCTGGGTGGCTCAGTTGATTAAGTATCTGCTTTCGGCTCGGGTCATGATCCCAGGGTCCTGGGATTGAGCCCTGCATCTAGCTCCCTGCTCTTCAGGGAGCCTGCTTCTCCCTCTCCCTCTGCCTGCCACTCCCTCTGCTTGTGCTTGCTCTCTCTCGCTCTCTCTCTGTCAAATAAATAAATAAAATCTTAAAAAAAAAGATTTTATTTAGTCGTGTCTGGGTGGCTCAGTCAGTTAAACATCTGACTCTTGATTTCAGCTCAGGTCATGTTCTCAGGGTGGTGGGATCCAGCCTGGCATTGGGCTCCATGCTCAGCAGGAGTCTGCTTGAGATTCTCTCCCTCTGCTCATCCCCGCACTCGCACACTCTCTTTCTTTCTCTAAAATAAATAAATAAATAAATAAATATTTAAAAAATAAAGTCTATTTTGTCTGATGTAAGTATTGCTACTCTGGCTTTCTTCATGATAAATGTTTCTCCATCCCCTCACTTTCAATCTGCAGGTGTCTTCAGGTCTAAAATGAGTCTCTTGTAAGCAGCATATAGATGGGTCTTGGTTTTTTATCCATTCTGTCACCCTGATTTGATTGGAGTGTTTATTCCACTTACATTCAAAGTAATTATTGATAGGTATGTATTTATTACCATTGTATTACCTGTTTTGTGGTTATTTCTCAAGATTTTCTCTAATCATTTCTTGTCTTTCTTTCATGGTTTGCTCATTTCTTTAGTGACATATTTGGATTTCTTTCTCTTTATTCTTTGCATATTTATTAGTGGTTTTTGATTTGTGGTTACCATTAGGTTTGTATATAATATTTTCTGCATATAACAGTCTATATTAAACTGATGGTCATTTGAGTGTGAACCCATTCTTTACTTTTCTCCTCCCCACGTTTTAGGTATATGGTGTCATATTTTACATCCTTTTATTTTGTGAGTTCCCTGACTGGCTGCCTTCTGGCTTGGAAAGTTTGTGCTGAAAAATTCCCTGATAGCTTTATGGGGTTTCCCTTGTATGTAACTGTCTTCTTTTGTCTTGCTGCTTTAAAAATTTGTTCTTTATCAGTACATTTTGCTATTTTAATTATAATATGGCTTGGTGTGGATCTGCTTTTGTTGATTTTGTTGGGGGTTCTCTGTGCATCCTGGATCTGGATATCTGTTTTCTTCCTCAGATTAGGGAATTTTTCAGCTATTATCTCTTCAAATAAATTTTCTGCCCCCTTTCTCTCTCTTCTTCTGGGACTCCTATAATGTGAATGTTATTATATTTGATGGAGTCAGTGAGTTCCTTAAGTCTATTCTTGTTTTGCATAATTCTCCTTTCTCTCTTTTGTTCAGCTTCATTATCTTCCATTACTGTCTTCTAGGTGATTAATTCATTCTTCTGCTTCTCCCAGCCTGTTATTCATTCCATCAAATGTGTTTCTCATTTCATTTATTGAGCCCTTTATCTCTGCTATGTTATTCCTTATCTCTGTGTTAAGGGTCTCACCGATGTCTTCCACTCTTTTCTCAAGTCCAGTGAGTATCTTTATGGTCATTACTTTAAATTCTCTATCAGGCATGTTACTTATCTGTTTCACTTAAATCTCTGGCCCCATTCTTGTCCTGTTCTTTCATTTGGGACAAATTCCTCTGTATTTTCATTTTGTCTAATCTCTGTGCCTGTTTCTCTGTGTTAGGAAAGTCATCTATGTCTCCTGTTCTTGAGGGCAATGTCCTTATGAAGAAGAGGGCCTGTGTACCCTGCTGTGTAATGTCCCCTGTTCTCCAGGGCCTGGCACTTCAGGCAGTGTCTCCAATGTGTGCTGTGTGTGGTCTGCTATTTTGCCCTGGCCACTTTTTCCTTCAGGCCAGTCGTCTACAGAGGCTCTCTTTGCCTGTTGTGGGCAGTGTTTGGTCCCTGGCCTGGATGTGGTATATTTAACGAGGTGTGCTCTGCTTTGCTTGTGCTGGTCTGTTGCCACTTCCACCAGAACCAAGGCCTTACAAAACTCCCTGGTTGGGAATGGTGTAAACAGACGTTTGGGCCAGTCTTCTGGGGGAGGGGGCTCACCAAACTGTGACTGAAGCAAGCATGACTGGAAGCATGATTCCACTGGAGTGGGGAGGGCGGGGCTTGGTGTAAGCAAGTTAAGTAGCAAGTGTTGGTGATGCGTTGGTTCCTGCAGGTGGCCCTGTGTTTATGCTGAGAGGCAGGGGAGCGAAATGGTGCTGGACAGTTCTTTTGTTCCCAGAGGGATCTCTCCGTGAACACTGCCTCTCTGGGACCCACTCTGAGATGAGCAACTAACCTCCCCACTATGTGCCCCAGGGACTCTTCAGATCACTGTTTTCATGCTGTGTATCTGTGGATTGTCTGCCTGCCTTCTCTCCAAGAACAGTACAATGCCTTCAGGGGTCTATCCCAGCCAACCCCTGACATTTAAAACTCCAAGCTTTACATCCCACTGCTTACCAGAAGTCATGAAACTCAACCCTTCTTGCTTTCCAATCCAGTTGTTGTTGGGATTCATTTTCCCCCTGTGTTCCCATGTGCTAGTCTGTCTCTCACCCTTCTCCATGACCACAGCTCCTTCTCCACCATGGAGTCATGATCTGTTTCTCTCCCAAACCATGTCTCTGCATTTCCTACCTTCTTTGATGTGGCCTCTTCTCTACCTTTAGTTGTGGAGTTTGTTCTGCCAGTCTTCTGGTTGATTTCTGGGGTACTTAGGATGATTTGGGAGTAATCCAGTTGTATCTGTGGGATGAAGTGAGCCTAGAGTCCTCCTACTCCACCACCATTTTTGCCTTATTACTTTCTTATCAAGTTTTAGAAGCACTTTCATGATAAAATGATAAGCCCTATGTCATACTGTCTGGAAAGACTATATTCATCCTTTAATTTATGGCCAAAAGGGAGTGACAATGTGCACCCACTGCCTGGAAGACATGGGCTTAGTGAAATCTTGTCCATTAGTTATTCATTTATTCAGGACACATGGCAATATGATTTATGGTGATGCACATCCTTAGGGCCCAGCCACCTGTGCCTGTGATGTCAACAAATCAGTAAAAATCTATGTGCCTGGGCTAATCAGCTCTGACATGGACAAACTGAAGCACCCCAGCTATGGATTGAATGCTTGTGTCCCCTCCAAAAGTCATATGTTGAAGGCCTAGCCCCCAGTGTGATGGCACTTGGCAGTGGGGTCGTTGGGAGATAATTAGGTTTAGATGAGGTCATGGGGTGGGGTTCTATGATGGTATTAGTGCCCTTATTAGAAGAGGAATGAACATCAGAGCTCTCTCTTTCTCCAGCATGTGAGGATATGGCAAAAAGGCAGCTGTCTGCAGGCCAGGAAGAGATCTCTCACCAGAATCTGACTGTGCTGGCACCCTGACCCTGGGCTTCCAGCCTCCAGATCTGTAAGAAAAAGCAATTTCTGTTGTTTAAGCCATACAATCTGTGTTATTTTGTTAGGACAGCCCAAGATGACTGATACAACTCCACTGGGCCTTCACCAGCGGTCATGCTTAACTCTTTGGGGGAATTCATTTGTTATTCATACCAACAAAATGAAACGTTTCAAGTGTCCTAAGCTAAGTGCCTAAAGTGTCAAGAGACTCAGGCAGAACAAAACCAGAAAGCACCACTGGAAGGCATCCATGGCATTAAGTGACATTAATTTGCCTGCATGGCCAGAAAACTCCTCCAGGGCCATTTCAAAGCAAAGAGAATTTCAGGCATTGCAAACAATGGAAATAACCCAGGATTTAGCACAGACCCTTTTATGTTGGCTATTTGGAAGGATATAGTCCATTTGGATGCATAAAATCCAGTGTATGAGTTAAGAAAACTGGTTTCACCTATTTCACTTACCTTATAATGTAACTCATAGAGATTAATTTTTTAAAGCTGATAAAGGAAAAACAACTACGTTCTAGAAATAGTTCAAATATGTTACTTTTAAGACAAAAATCCTGTGATGAGAAAGAGAATCGTTTTTGCTGAATGTAGGAGATATGTAAGGGTTTTGATTTTATTAAATAATAAGTAAAAAGAGAACTAATAAGGGCAGTAAAGGAATCTTAGCTATTAAGTCTCATTAAATTTGCATACTGATCTCTTTGAACTGCACTTGCTAATGCTAACCTGATTGGCTAAAAAGGACAGAAACCCCTCCCTTCAAACAGCTGGAAAAGAGGAAGTTTTAATTTTTTTAAAGATCTATTTATTTATGTATTTATTTGAGAGAGAGAGAGAGAAGGAGCAGGGAGAGGGGCAGAAGCAGAGGGAGAAGCAGACTCCCCACTGAGCTGGGAGCCTGATGTGGGGCTCGATGTGGGGCTTGATCCAGGGACTCCAGGGTCATGACCTGAGCCAAAGGCAGATGCTTCACCGACTGAGCCACCCACGTGCCTTGGATGTTTGATTTTTAATTCCTGTGTTTGTTAAACATAATGGCAAACATAGAGAAGCAGAAGAGGTGATTCCAGATGGTATCAAAGGGACACCTATAAATTTCAAAGAAAAATATCTGGGTTAAATCATCTCAAAAAAAAATCCTTTCTCTGATTTTTGCAACAAAATTTGGGAATTGCCAAATAGGAAAAACTCTATGTAGTACACTATAATTTTGAGGTAAATTCAAGATAATAGGATTCATCACTGTAGTGCCTAGATTAATTAGTTTTAGATTAATGTTAGAGATGTGTACTGTATAGGCCTCTGACATGCCAGTTTTATATTTACCAAATTCAAAGTTACTTCTATAAAAAGTTGGGCATCAGATTTGTAACATTAAACTCTCTCCTCATTTGTAATATTGTTTCTGGATGCTATCAAGATACAAATACATTATTTTTACATTTTTCTAGAAAGTTAATTACTAGTATTGGGAGAAAGGGCTCACCTTATTGACTAATTTTGTGGTGAAAATATGTTATTTGTACTTTCTCCCAGTGTTTATTCCCAAATATTTAGTAAGAGATAAAAATTCACTACAATATTTTATAAATTTACATTTATAGGAATCCTTCATTAGAAAAAGATAAATGTCATATAAATAATATACTATGACTGAAGTATTTCTCATGATTATCATTCATAGAATATCTCTCTTGAACTGATTTTTCACTGATGTTGAGAAGTTTGCACTATAGCTGAAATATTTCTCAAATTAAATGTATTGGTTGAATTTCTCTTGTCTGAATTTCTTTATGTTTGTCACATTAAGACTTTTCTCTTATGAATCCTTTTTTTTCTTTTTTTTTTAATTTAAATTCAATTGGCCAACATATACATCATTAGATTTTGTTTTTTTTGTTTTTTTTCTTTTCTTTTTTTTTTAAGATTTTATTTATTTATTTATTTGAGACAGAGAGAATGAGAGAGAGAGAGAGCACATGAGAGGAGGGAGGGTCAGAGGCAGAAGCAGGCTCCCTGCCGAGCAGGGAGCCCGATGCGGGACTTGATCCAGGGACTCCAGGATCATGACCTGAGCCGAAGGCAGTCGCTTAACCAACTGAGCCACCCAGGCGCCCTACATCATTAGATTTTGATGTAGTGTTCAATGATTCATTAGTTGCATATAACATCCAGTGGTCATCACATCACATGCCCTCCTTAATGCCCATCACCCAGTTACCCCATCCCCCACCCACCTCCCTCTTATGAATCCTTGATGGTGAATAAGGTAGCATGATTATAGACTTTGCCACATTCAGGACATTGATAGAGTTTTACCCCAGTAGGAGCTCTGTGATGCAGAATAAGATATGTACTTTAGTTAAAAGTCTTCCCACACTGACTATATTAATAAGCTTTCAGGGTGCCTGGGTGGCTCAGTTGGTTAAGCGTCTGACTCTTGATTTCAGCTCAGGTCATGATCTCAGGGTTGTGAGATCAAGCCCCACATCAGGCTGCATGCTGGGCATGAAGCCTATTTAAGATTCTCTCTCTCCCTCTCCCTTTGCCCCCCCCCTCCCAGCTAGCACCCAAGTGTGCGCTCCCTCTCTCTTAAATAATAATAATAATAATAGCCTTTCACTTCTGTGTGAATCTTCTGATGTCACATGATGTAAGTACTTTGACTATAAGCTTTTTCACATTCATAGGGTTTCTCCCCAGTATGATTCTCTGAAGTAGGACGAGAGATAAGTCCCAACTGAATGATTTTCATTTACATTATACTCATATGGTATCTCTCTGAATGTGTGTTGTATAAGGTGTGATCCCTATGAAAGATCTCCCACAATTTCTGCATTTGTAGAACTTTTTTCCAAAGCAAATTCTCTGATGTTAATGAGGGGTAAAGATATGACTAACGGCTCTCTCACATTCATTACACTAATAAGATTTCACACCTACACCTGAAACTAATCTAACATTGTGTGTTGACTAGACTCAAATAAAAAATTAAAACAAAACAAAAAAAACAGTAATTCAAAAAGATGTACACACCCCTATGTTTATTGCAGCATTGTTTACAATAGCCAAGACATGGAAGCAACCTAATTGTCCATTGACAGGTGAATGGTTGAAGGAAACATATATATATATAATGCAATATTACTTAGCCATCAAAAAGCATGAGATCTTGCCATATGAGACAACATGGATGGACCTAGAGAGTATTATGCTAAGCAAAATATGTCAGACAAAGAGAGATAAATACCATATGATTTCACCTATACATAGAATCTAAAAATAAAACAAATGAAGAAACAAAAAGAAACAGATATAGAAACATCTGTACATCTGAAACCAATATAACACTGTGTGTTAATTATACTTCAGTAACAAAATACATACATAAGTATACATATATACACAGGGTCTCTGATGTTCAATAAGGTAAGATATGCACTATCACTGAATGTATACCTACATCCATTGCAACTGTAGGCTTTGTCTCCACTATGAGACAGTATGTCTCTGAAGTTCCAATATGTCTCTGAATTTGAGTAAGATATGCGATGCAGCTGAGGTGTTTTCCACATTTGCTATATTTGTAAGGCTTTTCACTTGTATAGCTTCTCTTTTGATTAATTAGGTTCTGGGTTGTGTGAAGTTATTGCTATCATTGTTACAGTTATGCACTCTGTAACCTTCAGGAATATGCTCCCATGAAATAAGGTTTGAGTTCAGACTAAAGTCTC
>NW_027837786.1:0-2264 GCF_054177405.1 Leptonychotes weddellii
TGGTCTAAAGGGGTATGAGGGAAGGGCCGTGGGCAGCTGCTGGAGCACAGCACAGCATGGAGAAAGGAGACCAAGAATACAAACTGAGAGCTGAGCCACCAGATATCACAGCAGACCTTTGAAATGACCGCAACCTGACCCACCGCCCCTCCCCCTCACACGTACTGGTCAGGAGGGTAAAGTTAAACTCGGTTTAACGTGTCCTGCCTAAGTCAGGAATTACATAGTATATTTAATTACTAATTCACGTGTAGTAGCCCTGGTCACGGGGATGAGACATGATTCCTATTTTATCCACACGTAGAACAGATAATACCACAAGAGAACATGTGACTGGTGTGAAAGAGGAGCCCAGGCAAGTGCTATGGGAACCTCCTAAAAAGTGTTTATCCTGATCTACATAAACTTCCCATGTCTGGGAAAATAAATGCTAATGTACATCTTTCATTTTCCAAAGGCATTTCCCTGCCACTCTGTTTCTCAGCCTCTTTTTACCTCTTTCTAAAAGAGATGTCAAGGAGGCTTACCCTGAATGTATCCCAGAATCTAGGTTCATTGCTATCTTAGTAGATGAGGATATTGTGTTCTGAGCAGCTCAGGTGATTCCCTGAAGATCTGTGACATATGTGAGCTAGGAGGTAAAACTGGGACCCTTGAGACTTAGGACTGGTGACTACATTTGAGTTTTATATCCCCCGGAGATCCAAGGAAAGCAGGCAGGATTCTCTGCAACTCAAGGACACCCATTACGGTGACCAAACTAGGATATTCTATGATGAATGAATGAACTGCTAGGCTACTAAAACTCTTCTGGGCTCCAATGATCTAAGTGTCCACATCAGGATAGCTAAGATGTGAAGAAAAAAATGCAGCTCAGATGCTGGCATTTGGAATCCTGAAAGCTCTATCATATGGGTACATGTGTGTGCATGCCTGTGTGCTGATTGTGCAGAAGGGGATGCAGATATAAAAGACTTCAAGTTCCAAACACAGTTTTGCTTTGTAAAGTTAACATTAATCCCCAGTTTGTGAACCTTTCTAGATAAGGACTTTATTTTGCCCTATCTTCTCTCAAGTAGCAAAAAACATGCCTGTTTATTCTGGACATCTAAGAGTCGTATTACTCTCTACCTAAATACATTACTTCTATCTGGTTAAATATTAATTTTCACAATATGAATGCTTTTATATTACTAAATGCAATTGCTACAGTACAATGGAGTCCAAAAGTGGTGGAAAATTATTTGATGTGTAGAAAGTTATTTGATAAATAACCCCCAAACATCATTCACAGAACTATTCATGAAAAAGTCCTTTTTTATTTGTTTTATACTGTCAATAATTGTTGACATTAAAAGTTTCATTCATTTAAACATACCCATGTAAAACTATTTCCCTGAGAGATTCCGGATCTAAATATGTGAGAGAGTGCTATGTAAAAAGTGACCAAGTAGCACAATCAGTAAGTCTTATGTCCTATGCAATAGTTTTAATCATTCTAGTGGCCTTATTCTCTCTGTGGCTGAAGAAAAATTCGAAAGTTTCATTTCCTAAAGAAATACCACGACGTGCCCCTAAAATCTTGGCCTTTGACTCTTCGAACACATTATAGTCCAGCAGGATTCAGTCATGGACAAGGTAGGCATGAACCTACCCCTAGTAGTAAAACCCATTCTGGGTTTATGTAATACTTAGGACAGTCTAAATGCCAAACAGTAAGAATGAAAGGAAGAGGGAGGAGTAGAGAGAAAAGAAAGGAAAAGGAAAATTAGAGAAGGAGGGGGACAAAAAGAAATTTTGATTTTTTTTTTTCTCAAATGAGAAATCCATTCAACCATTTTCCACCATTTTTTGGACTGTATTCTACGATATCAACGGAAGTTTACACCTTTTTTTTTTTTTTAAAGATTTTATTTATTTATTTGACAGAGAGAGACACAGCGAGAGAGGGAACACAAGCAGGGGGAGTGGGAGAGGGAGAAGCAGGCTTCCCGCCGAGCAGGGAGCCCGATGTGGGGCTCAATCCCAGGACCCTGGGATTATGACCTGAGCCGAAGGCAGACGCTTAACGACTGAGCCGCCCAGGTGCCCCATAAGTAACTTATTGTTTGTGTTATTATTTAACTAGATGCTTATAAAATTTTCTTTTAAAGATTTTACTTATTTATTTGACAGAGCACAAGCAGGAGGAGCTGCGGAGGGAGAGGGAGAAGAAGGCTCCCCGCTGAGCAGGGAGCCCGATGCAGGGCTCGATCCCAGGACCC
>NW_027837787.1:0-267 GCF_054177405.1 Leptonychotes weddellii
CCCTGCAGCCGGCCCGGGGCTGGACCCTGTATCCACAGCCCCCTTCACCGCTGCCCTGAGGGGCCTCTGTACTCACACTCACCGGAGGGTGTTCCAGGGTGGGGTGAAGTTAAGAAATTCACTGAAAGAAAGGCAGCTAAATAAATCCTGATTGAATCCCAGGTTTTCCTAACACCAAACCTGACAGTCCTTTTCCTATACCAAACTGATTCTCTGAGTTTACACCAGTTTCCTTGTTCATTTATTTTCTCTCTTTTTGGTCTTCCC
>NW_027837788.1:0-267 GCF_054177405.1 Leptonychotes weddellii
TCCTCTCTTCCCCCATCCAATCGCCATCCCAGCCCCCAAAAAGGAAACTCTTCCTCACGGCCCTGGACACTTTCCAGTTTGGATAGCCCTGTGAAAAGTTTCCACATTGGCCAGTGAAAGCACTTCTTAGGCAAGGTTCCCTTCTAATCTGTGGGAGAGGCTGGGCTCCACAGCCCTTGTGCTCGGTGAGAGCCCGAGTGGGGAAGGGAGTCAGGAAGAGGGTTCAAGGTGTCAGATAAAAGGGGGCATCAGGAGGCCAATCAGCCA
>NW_027837789.1:0-267 GCF_054177405.1 Leptonychotes weddellii
TACCTTCTGCCCAGCAACATCTAGGCTGGTGTTTGGCCAAATAACCAGGCATGATAGCTTAGTCAAGTTGACACATAAAATTAACCATCATAATTGTATTGTATAGAACATTGAACTAAACTTTATTTCTAAAAACTAAAACCATCTAAATACTTCTCAATTTTTTATCAATCATTGCTTGGACTAGCCCTGGATTTTATTTTACCTCCAGGCTTGACTAGATCACACATTTCTAACTCACCCTAAGCAGCCTGGGGAAGCCAGATT
>NW_027837790.1:0-267 GCF_054177405.1 Leptonychotes weddellii
GGAGTCTGCTTCTCCCTCTCCCGCTCCCCCCTCTTGTGCTCTGTCTCTAAAATAAATAAATAAAATCTTTAAAATATAAAAAAAAATAAAAATACTTTTTCCTACTTAAAATTTATGAAGCAGTTTTGTTCAAATTTTCCACATACCTCTTTGACCTCTGCAACTGTTTTTTTGTTGGAAACATTTTGGAGCTACCTCATCCAATTTTTCAGGGTCCCTCACCATTACTTCTAAGCCCTGTGAACAAGACACTGTGCTTGTTTGTTT
>NW_027837791.1:0-267 GCF_054177405.1 Leptonychotes weddellii
GGGAGAGGGAGAAGCAGGCTTCCCGTTGAGCAGGGAGCCTGACGCAGGGCTCGATCCCAGGACCCCGGGATCAGGACCTGAGCCGAAGGCAGTCGCTTAACGACTGAGCCACCCAGGCGCCACCCCCCCACACACTTCTTTTTTTTTTTTTTTTAAAGATTTTATTTATTTGACAGAGAGAGACACAGCGAGAGAGGGAACACAAGCAGGGGGAGCGGGAGAGGGAGAAGCAGGCTCCCCGCCGAGCAGGGAGCCCAATGCGGGGCT
>NW_027837792.1:0-267 GCF_054177405.1 Leptonychotes weddellii
CGCCTGGGTGGCTCAGTTGGTTAAGCAACTGCCTTCAGCTCAGGTCATGATCCTGGAGTCCCGGGATCGAGTCCCGCATCGGGCTCCCTGCTCGGCAGGGAGTCTGCTTCTCCCTCTGACCCTCCTCCCTCTCATGCTCTCTGTCTCTCATTCTCTCTGTCTCAAATAAATAAATAAAATCTTTAAAAAAAAAAAAAAAGCTGCTGTCAGGAGTAGTGAGCACACAATGAACTCTGGCTGAAGGTCTAGGTGTCATTGTGGTCGTTG
>NW_027837793.1:0-267 GCF_054177405.1 Leptonychotes weddellii
GGGAAATCGTGGATTTTGCTGACTGCCGACCCCTAGTGGTGACAAGCGGCAGGCCCGGTGGAGGGGCCACCCCTGCCCCTGAGCTCCTCCCCGGGGCGACAGCAGGCCGCCTCCCCTGCAGCGCTCCCCCTGGACACCCGCTCCCCTCTGCTCCGGGCATGTCCTTCCTGCTGCAGCCCCACAGTGCGCCAGCCACGACCCTCCACTGGCCACAGAGCGCGGACGTGTGTGGCCGCTGGACAAGCAGTGTGGGGGGGACCCCCCCCC
>NW_027837794.1:0-267 GCF_054177405.1 Leptonychotes weddellii
TTACTGGGCGCCTGGGTGGCACAGTTGGTTAAGCGACTGCCTTCAGCTCAGGTCATGATCCTGGAGTTCCAGGATCGAGTCCCGCATGGGGCTCCCTGCTGGGCAGGGAGTCTGCTTCTCCCTCTGACCCTCCACCCTCTCATGCTCTCTCTCTATCATTCTCTCTCTCTCAATAAATAAATAAAAATCTTAAAAAAAAATAAAATATTGATGTTACTGACTAATGGTTTTTTTGTTGTTGTTAGGGAAGAAATAAGTTTGCTTCAC
>NW_027837795.1:0-267 GCF_054177405.1 Leptonychotes weddellii
CTAATAATGCTTCCTATGCCAAAAGCATGGAATGATTTAAAAAAAAAAAAAATACACCTGCAAATTCAAAAAAAAAACCCAACCTCTACGGAGAATCTCTGTTTTAAGGGTTCCGGATCTATCTGTACTCCTAATCTTTATCTGAGCGATTTTTTTAGGAGCAACTATAGTATCATTTTGGTGACTTATCTGGCAAGTTATGGATTTTGAACAGCTCCTTTGAGAAATGTCCTCAATTTTACCCTTTACCACATGCCATATCTGTCA
>NW_027837796.1:0-2263 GCF_054177405.1 Leptonychotes weddellii
CATCCTTAGCCATCAGGGAAATTCAAATCAAAACCACATTGAGATACCACCTTACACTAATTATAATGACAGAAAGTGACAGGGCAAGCAAAAACAAATGTTGGGGAGGTTGTGGAGAAAGGGGAACCCTCTTACACTGTTGGTGGGAATGCAAGTTGGTACAGCCACTTTGGAAAACAGTATGGAGGTTCCTCAAAAAGTTAAAAATAGAGCTACTCTATAACCCAGTAATTGCACTCCTGGGTATTTACCCCAAAGATACAGATGTAGTGAAAAGAAGGGGCACATGCACCCCAATGTTCATAGCAGCAGTGTCCGCAGTAGCCAAACTGTGGAAAGGGCCAAGATGTCCTTCAACAGGTGAATGGATAAAGAAGATGTGGTTCGTATATGCAATGGAATATGACTTAGACATCAGAAAGGATGAATACCCACCACTTGCATCGACATGGGTGGAACTGGAGGGGATTATGCTAAGTGAAATAAGTGAAGCAGAGAAAGACAATTATATGGTTTCACTCATATGTGGAACATAAGGAATAGCATGGAGGATATTAGGAGAAGGAAGAGAAAACTGAAGGAGGGGAAATCAGAGGGGGAGACAAACCATGAGAGATTATGGACTCGGGAAACAAACTGAGGGTTTCAGAGGGGAGGGATGTGGGGGGATGGGTTAGCCCGGTGATGGGTATTAAGGAGAACATGTATTGCAATGAGCACTGGGTGGCCTTTCATCCATTATTATGCAAATAATGAATCATGGAACACTACATCAAAAACTAATGAAGTACTGTATGGTAGCATAACATAAAAAAAAAAAATCTTGCCATTTGCAATGACGTGGATGAACTAGAGTATATTATGCTAAGTGAAATAAGTCAGAGAAAGACAAATACAAATATGATCTCACTCATATGTGGTATTTAGAAAACAGATAAACATATGGGAAAGGGGTTAAGGAAAAAGGAGAGAGGGAAACAAACTATAAGAGACTCTTAACTATAGAGAACAACCTGAGGGTTGATAGAGGGGAGGTGGGGGGGATGGGCTAGATGGGTGATGGGGATTAAGTAGAGTGCTTGTTGTGATAAACACTGGGTGTTGTATGTAAGTGATGAATCACTGAATTCTACTCCTGAAATCAATATTGCACTGTATGTTAACTAGCTAAAATTAAAAAAAAAAATCTTGAACACAAGTTCACAAATATAGTGAGGCCTTATGATTTTAGCTTTTACATTTAGATCTATATTTTATTGGTCATCATTGTGTGTGTGTGTGTGTGTGTGTGTCTTGAAAAAGGAGATCAAAGTCCATTTTTGCAATGTGGGCTATTCAGTTGTTCCTGCACCATTTGTTGAAAAAAATGTTACTTCCCCCATAAAATTGCACTGACACCTTTAAATAAATAAATAAAAGGAACTGTATCATTTAAATATACTTGAATAGCATAAAAAACTTTAGCATTAAATATTGTCATTGTCTATACTCTATATACATGTAAATTAACCACTAATAATGTATGAACACACATGTGTGTATACATGTGCATATATATATATACATATTTGTATGTATACACAAAATATATACAAATTAATACAAATTAACATGGTCTGTAGAGAAAATATAGTTCATTAACACTGAGGAAATATGAAGTAAAAGTGTTATCCGAATAATGATGCTAATCAAAAATTTACCTTATTTGAAAGGTAAACAGCATGCCAACATCCAAGACAGTCAAGCTAATGGCCAAGGGAAGAAGATATAATATATAAATTATTAGTTATCACTCTAATATGTTGAAATATTACTTCACGAGAACCAGCTCCACAATTAGTTCTTTTTTTAAAATTTTATTTTATTATGTTATGTTAGTCACTGTACATCATTAGTTTTTGATGTAGTGTTCCATGATCCATTGTTTTCATATAACACCCAGTGCTCCATACAGTACATGCCCTCCTTAATACCCATCACCGGACTAACCCAATCCCCCACCCCGCCTCCCCTCTAAAACCCTGTTTGTTTCTCAGAGTCCATAGTCTCTCATGGTTCATCTCTCCCTCCGATTTCCCCCCCTTCATTTTTCCCTTCCTTCTCCTAATGTCCTCCATGCTCTTCCTTATGTTCCACAAATAAGTGAAACCATATGATAATTGACTTTCTCTACTTGACTTATTTCACTTAGCATAATCTCCTCCAGTCTCATCCATGTTGATGTAAAAGTTGGGTATTCATCCTTTCTGATGGCTGAGTTATA
>NW_027837797.1:0-267 GCF_054177405.1 Leptonychotes weddellii
AAATGGAGTGGGAGAGGCCATGAGCCAGAGTTCAAGACTCTGGTCTGTGTGATCGATCATTCATTCATTCATTCATTCAGCAAATCCTCATAGAACCCCTAGGACACTCCAGGCTCCATGCCCTAGGATTTACCATTGCTATTTAATTTAGTTTTCTCAAAAACCCTTGGAGATAGACTTTATGACTCCCACCCCCATTCTAAAGATGAAGAGACAGACTCAGAGAGGGTAGTTACTTATTCAAGGCCACACACATAATCTGTTGCA
>NW_027837798.1:0-267 GCF_054177405.1 Leptonychotes weddellii
GCTAAATGTTGTAACAGTGAAGATAGATTGTTCATGCAAATATTCTTATGCAAAAATTCCCCAAAGTCGTCTTTTAAATCATAAATGTGAAATTATCAATAGTGGAAAGAACATGACAAATTACCAACACAATCAGCTTTAGCTTTCAGCTTCCATTTAAAATAGATCATTTTATTTCTGCAGACCTCCCAAATAATCTGTTAGTTACCTCAGTAAAATTACCTCAAATCTTCAATAAATAATTGCCAAAATACTTTTGATCAAAAA
>NW_027837799.1:0-267 GCF_054177405.1 Leptonychotes weddellii
CCCCAAGAAGAACTTTGGGGGGAAGGCAGTATGGTGCAGTGGTTACAGCACAGACTGCAGTGACAGACCTGGGATCGAACCCCAGCTCCAGGGTTCACCAGCTGTGTGTCCTCAGGTAAATAGCTTAACCTCTCTGAGCCTCAGGTTCCTCATCTGAGAAGTGGTGGAGGCCCTGGTCCAGGTGAGCTGGGGGTCAGCACGGGAAACGCTGTGCTCCGAGCCTGGCACGAGGGGAGCGCTCACTTCCGAACAGCTTTATTCTCTTGG